>NC_134484.1:314198384-314223384 GCF_040206685.1 Ascaphus truei
CCGTATAGAGAAGATTTCTTTGTTTCTTTTCACTAAATTCTGAACCTCTCGTTTCTGATGAACAGACAGGGTTTCAGCTATGCTAACCTCTGGGTCAGTTTCTTGATTCTCTGACGGACCTGGGGGTACTAGGGTTAACAAGACTTCTCTATCTTTCCAGGGCTTGAGTAGGTTTATATGGTAAATTTGCTCAGGTTTCCTCCTACCTGGCTGTCTTACCTTATAATTTACTTCTCCCACTCTTTCCAAGACCTCATATGGCCCATGCCATTTAGCAAGGAATTTACTCTCCACGGTGGGAACCAGAACTAGTACCCTATCACCTGGAGAAAAAATTCTGACCCTAGCACCCTTATTATATGTATTCCTCTGTGCTTCTTGAGCTTTCTCCATGTGTTCCCTCACTATGGGTAGGACTGCAGCAATGCGGTCCTGCATCTGGGCAACATGCTCTATTACACTTCTGTAAGGGCTAACCTCGTGTTCCCAAGTCTCTTTGGCTATATCCAGTAAGCCCCTTGGGTGTCGGCCATACAATAGTTCAAACGGGGAGAAGCCAGTGGATGATTGGGGAACTTCCCTAATGGCAAATAACAGGTACGGTAACAAACAATCCCAGTTTTTCCCATCTTTATCAACCGCCCGCCGTAACATGCTCTTTAAGGTTTTATTGAACCTTTCCACTAAACCATCTGTTTGTGGATGATAGACTGAGGTTCTGAGATGCTTGATTTTTAGGAGTTTACATAGCTCTTTCGTTACTTGGGACATAAATGGTGTTCCCTGGTCAGATAGAATCTCTTTAGGAATCCCGACCCGGGAAAACAGAACTACTAACTCTTTTGCTATGTTTTTAGCTGAGGTGCTACGTAGGGGAACTGCCTCCGGATATCGGGTGGCATAATCTAATATTACCAATATATGCTGATGTCCCCTAGCAGACTTTATTAGGGGTCCTACTAGATCCATAGCAATCCGGTCAAATGGTACCTCTATTATGGGAAGGGGTACCAATGGGCTGCGGTACGCCTTGAACGGGGCGGTGATCTGACATTCTGGGCATGAGGAACAATAATTCGTAATTTCTGCCAGAACCCCAGGCCAATAGAAGCTTCGAAGAACCTTTTCTTTTGTCTTTTCCACCCCTAGGTGTCCCCCCAATGGATGACTATGTGCGAGGTGTAATACTACGTTACGGAATGTCCGTGGTACCAACAATTGTTTAGTTGTAACTGATTTCCTTTTATCAACCCGATATACTAGGTCGTTCTCTACCTCGAAGTAGGGGTAAGCAAGTGACCTATCTGGTTGGCCAGGAGTACTATTCTGGTCCCGTATATTTCCCCTTGCTACCGCTAATGTGGGGTCCTCCCACTGGGCCTTCTTAAAACTCCCAGGACTGACCTCTATGTCAGCGAGGGTCTTATCCGGTTCTGGGGTGGTAAGTGTCTTCTCAACATCTTGATTTGGGGTATTCCCTACCAAAGTAGTGATGGGGAAGGGAATTTTACAGCACTCCTCCTTTTCCCCCTTCTTATTTGGGCCCTCGTCAACCTCCATTTCTGAAAAAGGGAAAGGATTTGTTTCTTCTAATACTTCATTATGGTCCGCTATTGAACTCTGGGCGCTATTCTGAGCGGGGGACCACATTTTTAGAAAATGGGGAAAGTCTGTCCCTATTAACACATCATGTGCCAGTTTGGGTACAATACCCACCTTGAAATCTAAAGAACCAAACTCTGTTTCAAAAAAAACATCAACAGTGGAATATTCATGATTATCCCCATGTATACAACAAATTGCCACTCTTTGTGAACTGTTTCCCTGTTTCTTCTTAATGGGCAAGAGGTATTCGGACACTAGTGTGACCATGCTCCCAGAGTCAAGAAGTGCCCGAACCCTCTTACCATTAACCTTTACAAATGCCCACAGATGGTTATTCAAGGGGTCCTCTGGGCTAGGGCCCATACATTGGGACAACAGCGAATAAGGTTCCACGCTGTTGCATTGCATGGGCTCATCATTTAGTGGGCAGATTTTTGCTGTGTGGCCCCTCTCATGACAATTTACACATTTAGGTACATAGTCTGTGTCCCACTTAGAGCCTTTTCCCGGCTCCCCATGTTGGCTATTGCCCTTAGTGTGCGAACCACTGTTGCTGGTGCTGCGTGAAGGTGGTCGCCGCTCTTCAGCGCCCCTTAACCCCGGTACCCTTTTACCGTCTCTGGAAGAGTCCTGGAACCTCGGGTAGTGGGGTTGCTCCACGACTGTGGGTTGCGGGTGCTCTTCTGCTGCATTGTACCTTTCTACGAGGGCCACAAGCTCATCCGCATTGTGGGGGTCACTCCGACTGACCCAACGGCGTAAGGCAGAGGGAAGTTTCCTCAAGAACTGGTCCATGACCAACCGTTCCACGATGTGGCTGGCTGAGTTGATCTCGGGTTGTAGCCACTTCCGGGCAAGGTGGATGAGGTCATACATCTGGCTTCGGGTGGCTTTATCCATCGTGAAGGACCATGCGTGAAACCTTTGGGCGCGAACAGCCGTGGTTACGCCGAGGCGGGCGAGGATCTCGAACTTCAATTTTGCATAGACGTTAGCTTCGGCTGGCTCTAGATCAAAGTAAGCCTTCTGGGGTTCGCCGCTTAGGAAGGGTGCGATTAGACCAGCCCACTCAGCTTCTGGCCATCCCTCTCTCTGTGCCGTGCGTTCAAACGTGAGAAGATAGGCTTCCACATCATCCGAGGGTCCCATCTTCTGAAGGTAGTGGCTTGCCCTGGTCATTTTCGGTACTGGGGCTGCCGCTGCCAGTGGAAGGTTACTGATAGTCCCCCTCAGGATCTCGAGTTCCTGCTGTAAGCCCTGAGCGAACCGCTGTTGCTCCTCTCTCAGCAAGCGGTTTGTCTCTTGCTGGTTTGCATTCGCGTTTTGCAGGGCTTCATTCGTCTGTTGCTGGTTTGCATTCGCCTGTTGCTGGTTGGCATTCGCCTGTTGCTGGTTGGCATTAATCTCTTGCTGGGCTATTAGCAGCTGTTGATGGGCTGCATTCGTCTGCTGCTGGTTTGCATTAGTTTCTTGCTGGGCTATTAACAGCTGTTGCTGGGTTTCATTCGCGTCTTTCTGGGCAGCGACATTGCGTACCAGCGCACCCACCACGTCTTCCATCTTGTTTGCAGAGGATGAAAAAAACTTTTTTTTTTTTTTTTTTTTTTTTCAAAGTTCTTCAACCCGCAGACCCCCTAGTGCTCTGTGCCCGCATTCTCCACCATATGTGACAAACGGCTTACTCCGGGGCTCCGTCGTTTGTCCGGGACTGTTTAGAACACGGTCTTTTAGGGTAGGTTAAATGATGAGGCGTCACGTACTGTTCCTTTAAACAGGCTATGCCTGGTTTATTCAGTCCCAGGCACTGAGACTGCCACAGTGCATACAACAGAAAACAGATCAAAACAAAAGCTGCTCACCTGAGCGATAACTTAACTTAGATATCCCTGACTCAGGGTTGGAAGTGGCTTTTCCACTTCCAACATCAAAACATGGTACTTTTGCAGTCTTACACAAATGAACAGAAAGATTGAACCTGTTTGGGGAAGAGGCTTCTCCCCTCTGTAGTTCAGCAGCCTTCCAGCCTCCTGGCTCTTGTGGGGAGACCAGAGCAAACAGGAAATCAGTCTTTCATACCTGATTCCTAATTAGCATGACAGGTGACAGAAATCAGGCAGCAGACAAACTCTGGTCTGGATCTCTCATCCCTCAGTTCCAGCGCTTGCCAAACTGTGGGATGGAGTGTATGTATTATAAGGCTGCACTCCCAGGCCAAACAGGATAGAAACTGTCTAGTATCCTGGGAGCCCTATATACGGAATTTATTACCATCCCCTGGTTTCTGTCACAATATATATATATATATATATATATATATATATATATATATATATATATATATATGCAAATACAACTGTATGCTCATCTGCATGTCTTAGGCAGGTCTGCAACCCCGCCTTTCCCCATTATCACCCAGCATACAGCACTTCCACTGCAGCAAGGGATTCTGGGAAATGACATGCAAATGAGCACACAGTGTCACTTTTTGCCTCAAAAACCATTTTTAACATGGTTCCCTATAGGCTTAAGATTGCTGCATGGTCACAGCTTTGAGCACAGCCAGGGTTAAGGTGCATACTCACCATAACTTAACTCAGTTTATGGTATAGCCTATCCCATAGCCTCTTTGCATACCCAGTTAAAATCAACCCCACACTGATGAGACCCATCAAGGTCGAAACAGCTGTCTGTGGGTGGTTTTCTGGGTATGCACCTTAACCCTGGCTGTGACCATGCAGCAAGCTTAAGCCTATAGGGAACCATGTTAAAATGGTTTTTGAGCCAAAATGTGACACTGTGTGCTCATTTGCCTGTCATTTCCCAGAATCCCTTGCTGCAGTGGAAGTGCTGTATGCTGGGTGATAATGGGGAAATGCGGGGTTGCAGACCTGCCTAAGACATGCAGATGAGCATACAGTTGTATTTGCATATTTGCTTTCCTGTGGAGGGTTTTTGGCCCTTTTTTTACTCACCATAACTTAACTCAGTGTACACACACACACACACACACACACACACACACACACACACACACACACACACACACACACACACACACACACACACGTGTAAAGGGGTCACCCCCGGTTCCCCTGATTTTCCTTTGCCCCCTGCCTTACCCCTGTGGCAGTGGGGGAAGGGGACGGTGACTTCTCCCGGCGGGCACCGCCCTCTTGGTTTTGGCGCGAGCTTCGCCCATGCGCAGTAAAGATCGCGCACGCGGTCCCCATAGAAAAGAGCTTTGCCAAGGACTACAATTCCCAGCAGCCTCAGGGGACTGCACTTTCACCTTTGTCACAGGCAGCATTGAAGCCAATAGAGCTGGCAGATTCTCATGCTGCAGAGTTGCAACAATGTTGTGTGCAGACAGGGTTTTTGGCAGTTGGAGCAGGCTAGTCAGTCAGAGCGAGGAGCAGACAAGGGAAGGAGGTAGGGTACAGGAGTCAGGGACTCCCTGTACTAGGCCAGCACCCCCAGGGCCCGAGATAGCTTTGAGTTACCCCCATATAGTGAGTGTTGCCAGGGACTGCCCTAGGTTAAGGGATCCTGTCACTCAGGGTTGTCAGTTGGAGTCAGGGAGCTGTGAGGGAAGGAAGGGTGCAGGGAGTGATTGCAGCTCCTGCACCCCTATAGGTACCCACACCCCAGGTAGGCCCCAACCCCCCACTAGGTTAGTAGGTAAGCGCGTAGGGAGGCCCCAGATAGGGACGCTGCCCTTAGTGTTAGTGTGCTGTCTGGTCAGGGTCACGGCTGTCAGTGCCGTGAGGTCTGACAGACAAGCGCAATGTTATGCAGCACGTTGGCTGTACACATCCAGTAGCTTGCAGCGTGTTACTGCAAATGCTGGAATGACTAGAAGTAGTTAGTCCGGACTGCGCAGGTTAGTTGCAGGGGTATAGTAGAACAGGGCACAGTTAGGGGAGCGAGGCAGGCTATTAACCCCTTAGGTCCCAGATAGGTTCTCACCCCCAGTTGTGGTACTACAGGGACAGGCCCTAGGTTAGGGTTCCTGTCATGTTAGTGCCAAGTGTCAGTTAGGGACTCAGCGGATGCTGCGGTTCCTGTGAAGCGGTTCGGACCCACGTTGGGGTCCACAGAGACTGTTTTCTGAGGTGGGATCGCCAGTGGTGGTCCGCGTGCGAGGAGGACGGTTGGGGATCAGATGACGCCATCCTACAACTGATCCTTTGCGAAGTCCGTTGGAGATCCGAGCACGGGAGTGCTCGGCAGGTACTATCTAATACACAAGTGCACCAACGGGCCCTTAGTATAAATAGTGACTGCGCAGTCACCCATGTTCTCTTCAAGAGTTGGGGACATTGGGTGGGGATTCTCGGGACACTGGGTGGGAGACCTAGTGTAGGGAAAGTGTCTTGCGTGACGCAGTACGTGTCTCCTCTAGAGAGGGACACCGGTTATTATGATATGATGTATTATCTTGCATGTCAGTAAAGTTATCAGTTATTATATCTCACTGTGTATGTAATTATTGTGATTGTCCTGCGAGGAACCACTCCCCCTCTGGTGGGAGCCATCGCAGGTGGACGCGCTGTACCGAGAAGGTGTTGTCCATAGTATTGTAATTGCCCCAGGTTCCCCGTGGCGGAAGCTCAGCCCTCCTGTGAGCCAACAGGTAGAGCACCACATACTGAGTAACGCTGTATGTTCCTGCACCCCACACGGTATCTGCGATTGGTGGGGGGGGGGAATACCCGTTACATTTGGAGGCACTGCTGAGATAGACCTGGGGTGCCCTGTTTCAATTTTTCCAAATTTGTCCAATTCCTATTTTTTTTGCCCACCATGTTTGTAAAGTCCGGACACGAGGTCCTTGCCTGGGCTTTGAGGCAATATATGGAACCTGGCGAGGTGGTGGCGGTAGGAGGCCTTCCCATAACTATACCCACGACACGGTCAGGGAGTATATGTGCAAAATTCCTGGGTGGCCGTACGCATGTGTCTTAGATGAAGAGCAAGACCCCACCTCCCGGTGGAGAACCATACTTTTTGTGGCCATTCCCTTTAAGGATATATGCCTGGCAGAGGCACCGTCCACATTGTTTATGCCTGGGTGCCCTCCGAAGGGTTACCCTTTAGTCTACGCTGACCCCGCGCCATGGCAACGTTCCCCAAGTTGGCAGAGTGCACGTGGTGCCGCGCTCAAGGCACAGAATGACTTTGCAGAAAACTGTCCGGGTTTGGCGCGAAAATCTGAGTCCCTCCCCTGTGATGTGAGTGACTCCGCGCAGAGCCAGAGCCCCTCCCTTGTAGGACTTGCCCTTCCTTCACATTTCACCAGGGGGAGCAAACATGGTGATCTTCAACCAGACGTTGATGAGGTAATAGACTGTCGTGGGGCACACCCTAATGTGTATGTGCCCTGGCACGTGCCAGGAGTGGATGCCCTTCTACTACTGTGCACCTGCCTGCAAGAAGCCTGTGTCCAGGGAGCTGATCTATCCCAGTTCCCGCTAGACCTCGAGCCAACCGAGGTGGAAGGGAAACCATATGTAGTATGTTTACATACCACCTGTTACTGTTATAGTGGGGCATTGACGTGGGGACCCCTATGTGACGGTTGCGGTGCCCGGTTATTGAAGCCTATTACACCCCAGGCTACGGAGACAGCTGAGGAGCCGAGCGACACATCGTTGGCGATGCGCCTACCGGCGAACCACCCCAGCAGTGATACAGAGGTAGAGGAGGAGCCTGACCTCTATATTACTATGAGTTGTGCTGAAGTTAAGGCTGTCTTCAGGGATAAGTTACTTAGAGATTCCCGCCACCCACAACCAGCTGTGGAGGTTGTGGAGGGCCAGTGCGCCCAAGTGAACATTCTAGACCCGGTTCCAGAGCAGGAACCACAGAACCCAGATCAGCCAGTTACGGAGCCGAGCGACCCGTTGGCGGAGAAGAGCGCGACCGCAGTGGAGGTAACGGAGCGAGATTGTCTCGTACCAAAACCCACTGGCTGTATTGCAGAAGAACTCGGTGACTCACCGGCGGAGGATCCGATCGTGATATCCCCAGCGGACGAGGTTGAAGTCCCATTGGTGGCGATGTGCCCACCGGCAAATCACCCCAGCGGTGATACAGAGGAGACGGAGGAATCACAGGGTAAGGTGTCTATGCCCCCATCTTCCTTTAGTGATTCCAGCGACAAACCACTCGTGTTGATGCGCCTACCGGCGGACCACTCTAGTGAAGTCATCGAATCAACTATTTCGGCGGATACAGAGCCTGAGGTGGGCTCGTGTGCCCTAGAGGAAGTGTATCCAGATGTTGCAGACCCTGTGGTGGGCCTGTGTGCCCTACAATGGCCTGTCCGGCTTATCCCTATGGTACCATCGGTCATAGAATGGGGACCCATACCGATCGAAGACAAGGATAAGTTGACTGCCCCAGGGGTGTTGGGGGTGAGCTCCCAGGTGACCGCAGAGCACGATAGTTCCTTAAGTCTGGTAACCAGGGCGACGGGCTCCCCTCTGCATCGCGTCCTGGCGGAGGTGTCCTCCTTAGCAGGTAGCTGTCCGGTGGTGCGAGTGGAGCCATACCTACCTGACACTGTTCCAGATGAAGAGAAGCCCATCGCAAGCCAGCGGAGTGGTGAGGAACCTACTACCTCCCCACAGGCTCCGATGGAGGTGAACGTGAAAAAGGCCAGAATTAAGGTTCCGGATCTGAGTGAGAGCCCGTGCGCTCCAACCCAAATGGTCCCAGGACTGGGATCCAACGCTCCCGAGTGTCAAGACAGTGGGTGGACTGTCCCAGAAGTGTTGTGGGCAGGTTCCAAGACAGCCGAGGTGGGAACTAACAGCGTCCCCGAGGACCTGTTGGCGACCGTGAACCACCGCAGTGGTAAGGTATATGCCCTTTACCCCCTGCCGGATGAACCAGAGACTTTGAGTAAAGAGACATTGTCCATTTCTCGCTTCCCAGTGGAAGCCTCGCAAGTCCGTAGGGACAAGGACTGTGTAGCGAAGGGTTTAGTGAAAATTTTCTCCTTGGAGCCCAAAAAGGACTGCTCCATTCACCATGTAGTGGACCGCGGGAAAGGTCCCGGCCTCCTGGCCTACCGCATCCATGCCGCGGATGGCCGGGTAAAGGCCTGGTTAAAGGACACTGTGCCACCAGGGGGAGGAAGTAGCGAGGAACCGGTGACTGTCACCCCAGAGTGTGCTCTTCAAGAGAATTTTCTGGGGGAGGCTCACGGACGCAAAAGTGAGGTACCCCCACATGATCAGTTAGGGGCACCCCACAAATGGTCTCAGCAAGCAGCTAACACTCAGCTGGCCTCGGGTATTACTGTGTGTGATATGCCATGTATCAGTGATGTTACAGTCAATATGTTACGTTGTACCGTTTATGCAATGCATTTTTATTGTGTAACTTTCTGTAATGTGACGCTGTTCTCCAAGCGGGGACGTTGGTATTTTCACCAGGGGGAGAGTGTAAGGGGTCACCCCCGGTTCCCCTGATTTTCCTTTGCCCCCTGCCTTACCCCTGTGGCAGTGGAGGAAGGGGACGGCGACTTCTCCCGGTGGGCACCGCCCTCTTGGTTTTTGCGCGAGCTTCGCCCATGCGCAGTAAAGATCACGCACGCGGTCCCCATAGAAAAGAGCTTTGCCAAGGACTACAATTTCCAGCAGCCTCAGGGGACTGCACTTTCACCTTTGTCACAGGCAGCATTGAAGCCAATAGAGCTGGCAGATTCTCATGCTGCAGAGTTGCAACAATGTTGTGTGCAGACAGGGTTTTTGGCAGTTGGAGCATGCTAGTCAGTCAGAGCGAGGAGCAGACAAGGGAAGGAGGTAGGGTACAGGAGTCAGGGACTCCCTGTACTAGGCCAGCACCCCCAGGGCCCGAGATAGCTTTGAGTTACCCCCATATAGTGAGTGTTGCCAGGGACTGCCCTAGGTTAAGGGATCCTGTCACTCAGGGTTGTCAGTTGGAGTCAGGGAGCTGTGAGGGAAGGAAGGGTGCAGGGAGTGATTGCAGCTCCTGCACCCCTATAGGTACCCACACCCCAGGTAGGCCCCAACCCCCCACTAGGTTAGTAGGTAAGCGCGTAGGGAGGCCCCAGATAGGGACGCTGCCCTTAGTGTTAGTGTGCTGTCTGGTCAGGGTCACGGCTGTCAGTGCCGTGAGGTCTGACAGACAAGCGCAATGTTATGCAGCACGTTGGCTGTACACATCCAGTAGCTTGCAGCGTGTTACTGCAAATGCTGGAATGACTAGAAGTAGTTAGTCCGGACTGCGCAGGTTAGTTGCAGGGGTATAGTAGAACAGGGCACAGTTAGGGGAGCGAGGCAGGCTATTAACCCCTTAGGTCCCAGATAGGTTCTCACCCCCAGTTGTGGTACTACAGGGACAGGCCCTAGGTTAGGGTTCCTGTCATGTTAGTGCCAAGTGTCAGTTAGGGACTCAGCGGATGCTGCGGTTCCTGTGAAGCGGTTCGGACCCACGTTGGGGTCCACAGAGACTGTTTCCTGAGGTGGGATCGCCAGTGGCGGTCCGCGTGCGAGGAGGACGGTTGGGGATCAGATGACGCCATCCTACGACTGATCCTTTGCGAAGTCCGTTGGAGATCCGAGCACGGGAGTGCTCGGCAGGTACTATCTAATACACAAGTGCACCAACGGGCCCTTAGTATAAATAGTGACTGCGCAGTCACCCACGTTCTCTTCAAGAGTTGGGGACATTGGGTGGGGATTCTCGGGACACTGGGTGGGAGACCTAGTGTAGGGAAAGTGTCTTGCGTGACGCAGTACGTGTCTCCTCTAGAGAGGGACACCGGTTATTATGATATGATGTATTATCTTGCATGTCAGTAAAGTTATCAGTTATTATATCTCACTGTGTATGTAATTATTGTGATTGTCCTGCGAGGAACCACTCCCCCTCTGGTGGGAGCCATCGCAGGTGGACGCGCTGTACCGAGAAGGTGTTGTCCATAGTATTGTAATTGCCCCAGGTTCCCCGTGGCGGAAGCTCAGCCCTCCTGTGAGCCAACAGGTAGAGCACCACATACTGAGTAACGCTGTATGTTCCTGCACCCCCACACGGTATCTGCGATTGGGGGGGGGGAATACCCGTTACATATATATATACATACACACACACACACACACACACACACACACACACACACACACACACACACACACACACACACACACACACACACACACACACACACACACACACACACACACATATATATATAAATATATATATATATATATATATACACACATATATATATTTTCACATGTTATTTTGAAAATAGTTCCTTGTTGCCTTTTCCCTGCACATCTGTTTGAACATTGGATGTTCACATAATGTTTATATTTTAGTGTGTTGGACCGCAATAGCACATGATATCGGGATAACTTCCTCTAAATCAGTCAGTGCCGTAACAGACTTATGACCAAGTGCAGGTGCTCCTTACAGAACACAACAAAGCTCTTAACAACTTTTTTGTTAGAGAGCATTCATTGCATTGCACAACACTCACACAATGACAAATTGCTGTTCCATTCACTCTGATGCAGGAGTGTAGCAACTATTTTTAGGAGTGGGGGTGCTGTACATACAACATGTATACATTACCATAATGCAGGGATAGATTGATGGCGATGTTATAAGTTAGACTGTACCAGACCCCGTGCTTACTAAGGCACCGCGCTCTCCCTCGGGACCCCACCTGTGGCACCAGTGCAGTGAGAGAGGGAGCTCACCCGGGCCGGCAATCACGAAAGTCGGACCTGACTTTCGGTGTAGCCCAACATCCGTGTCAGGAACCTCAAGTTGGATCCCTCTAGCGACACTACTACAACTGCTCCACATGTAGGGCTACGGCGAAGGGAAGAGGCCCCACACAGACACTCTGATCCAGGCCTT
The DNA here is from genome assembly GCF_040206685.1 of Ascaphus truei. Classification (NCBI taxonomy): domain Eukaryota; kingdom Metazoa; phylum Chordata; class Amphibia; order Anura; family Ascaphidae; genus Ascaphus; species Ascaphus truei. Next base: position 314,209,893 of record NC_134484.1, read on the forward strand.
GCGATTTGTCAAGCCAGTCCTGCCATAATGTAAAAATGTATAAATCCACAGGTGCTATAGCAACCCCAGCACCCCTACTTCCAGCCCCATTGTTCAGATGCAATCAGCAAATAAATACTCTTGTAAGACACCCTTCGCTGTTTCCAGTGTGGCTCCCTAGGCTATATTTACTAAATAAAGTCAAGGGGATGCCAGGTGTCCTATGGCTTTGCATCACTTGGCAAACATGGCCCTATGTATCCTGCAGTCAAGGTTCACAACAAAAATAGTTCAAGAGGGTTCATTCGTCTTGCGTGTCCCATTTTCCTATATTATACCTAGTGGTGTTTTTCCAGGGAAAGAATGTCCAGTAAGATCAAGCAAATATAATAACATTGATACCTTAATAACAAGAAAGTAATGACATTTCATTAAAGAAATAGAACCCCTTTCAGACAGTACCTGGTGCCATTATTCATTATTTACAAACACTATATGAATTTTTGGGTTAGTGTCTAAAACAATGGTGCAGGAACTACTGTAAGTTTGTATTGTTTCTCCTACAACATTATCCCAAATTGTAACAATTTTCTGGTAATTGCAAACAAAATAATTATTATTGATAATAAAAGTGACACACCATTATGCAAAAAATGAAATGAAACTCAAAAAGGTCTATTCACTGGTCTTAGACCGAGTTCCAGGTGGATGCTGCAACCGCGAGTGTCCATGCGAGTCTCCGCCGCGCGCTCCTGCAGCCCAGCGATCTGTGACTTGGCTGCAGGAGTTGTGTCGTGGCATTTGGGGGTGTGGCGGGTCGGCATTGCAAACGTGTCACAGAGCTGGTTCGCTGAACCATGTCACGTGACACGACTGCAGCCCCAAAAATAATTTTGGGTTGTAGAGGCAAAAAGTAGCAGCATCAACGCTGTACTTTGCCGCCGGTGGAGTTTTCAGTTTGAAAACTCCCACGAAACAACCCGAAATTGCAACGGACGGACGTGCACGTCACGTTGCATCCACCCTGAACTTGGCCTTACACAGAAGTCTGTTCCAGTTATTTTATTTATAAAAATATTTTACCAGGAAGTAATACATTGAGAGTTACCTCACGTTTTCAAGTATGTCCTGGGCACAGAGTTAAGACAAATAATACATGTTTACAAATACAGTTACATAATGAGCAGGGTATACATTATATACAAGACATTGCATGCACAGTTAAAGATAATTTGTATTATGGGCGTATGAAACAGTTACAGACCAGATTAAAATGTGTGACAGCCTTAGATTTGAAAGAATTTAGACTGGTGGTGGATGTAAGAGTCTCGGGTAGGTTGTTCCAGTTTTGGGGTGCACGGAAGGAGAAGGAGGAATGTCCGGATACTTTGTTGAGCCTTGGGACCATGAACAGTCTTTTGGAGTCTGATCTCAGGTGATAGGTGCTGCATGTGGTAGGGGTGAGGAGCTTGTTCAGGTAGATGGGTAGTTTGCCCATAAAGAATTTGAAGGCAAGACAGGAAAGGTGAACTTTGCGCCTAGACTCTAGTGATGACCAATCTAGTTCTTTGAGCATTTCGCAGTGATGTGTGTTATAGTTGCATTGGAGAACAAAACGACAAATTGAGTTGTAGAGGGTTTGCTAAGGTGGGTTTGAGGTGCCGAGCCATATACTAAGTCTCCATAGTCAATAATTGGCATTAGCATCTGCTGTGCGATACGTTTTCTGACCAGGAGACTTAGGGAGGATTTGTTCCTGTAAAGTACCCCTAGTTTGGCATAGGTCTTGGTTGTCAGGGTATCAATGTGCATCCCGAATGTTAAGTGGGAGTTAAACCATATGCCCAGGTATTTAAAACTAGTAACAAGAGTTAGGGTGGTATTAGTGTTGGTTCTAATCTGGAGCTCAGTCGCTGGAAGCTTTAAAAATGTAGTCTTGGCAAAAAGATTACACATTCTATTCCGCACCCCACCAGTCATACTCTCGTATAGACTATTTTTTTGCTACCAAAAATATCCTGGAAGCCTGCACAAATTCGGACTTAGGCCCCATTACATGGTCAGATCACGCCCCCATCACATTAACCCTATCCACCCCATGTCAAAAATTAACCGCCTACACTTGGAAGCTGAACGACTCCCTACTGAACCACCCGGAGGTAGAAAAAAAAATTAAAAAGGCTCTTAGGGAGAACTTCGCTCTCAACTGGAGCACAGTAGACTCTCCGGCGGTTCTGTGGGAAGCCCATAAGGCAGCAATTAGGGGAACTTTTATTTCAATTACATCCCACAGAAAGAAGGCCAAGGTGAAATTAATAACAGATTTGACAACTAAAATAATTAAGCTGGAACAACAGCACAAATCCGACCCCTCGAAAAAGATTTATAAAACCTTGTCCGCAGCCAGGAATGAGCTAAAACAAGCCCAAATGGAAGAAGTAGAAAAAGCTCTTACATGGACTAGTCAGAAATACTATGACAAGGGCAATAAGGCCAACAGACTTTTGGCGAGCAAACTAAGAGGTATACAGAAGCGTTCCCAGATCACAGCGATAAAAAATAAATCAGGAGAAATAATCTATAACGAACAGAAAATAGTGGAGGAATTTACGCATTTCATACTAAACTTTATAACCTCAAGGCTCAGGGTGGAAACACAGGGACACCAGCCACTGAACCTATTTGTAATTACCTGTCTGATTGCCTCCTACCAACACTGACAGAGGAGTAGAATCAAATGCTTAACGCAAAAATTACCCAAAAAGAGCTGGCGGACGCAATAAAAATATTAAAAATCTCAAAACCCCTGGCCCCGACGGCTTCTCCAATGTTTATTACAAAAGATTCTCCCCGATCCTAACTAAACACCTACTCAGCTTATTTAATTCATTCATGGAGGGCAGCCCAATCCCCCTATCAATGACCCAGGCCAATCTCGCCATCATCCACAAAGAGGGTAGGGACCCACTGCTATGTGGGAGCTACCGACCAATCTCCCTACTAAATAACGATCTTAAGCTATACAGCAAAATCCTGGCAAATAGACTGAATCTCATCCTACCGAGATTAATTCACAACGACCAGGTGGGGTTTGTATCTGGCAGACAAGCCTCAGACAACACCCGCAAAATTATAAATATAGTTGATCATGCCCACCTTACAGCTACCAAAGTGGTTCTGTTAAGCCTGGACGCAGAGAAGGCGTTGGATAGAATTGATTGGCTATTTCTTGACAAAACAATGCAGAAATTCGGCTTCAAAGATGCGTATCTAGCGGGAGTCCGAGCGCTGTACTGCAGCCCGTCTGCAGTGGTGAAACTCCCAGGGGGTACAGCAAAAAAATTTGAAATTAAAAATGGAACGAGACAGGGATGCCCTTTGTCCCCCCTCCTCTTCGGCCTAACAATCGAACCACTAGCGTCTAAAATACGAGACAATATAAATATACAGGGGGTACCAATTGGCGGAATAAACTATAAAGTCTCATTGTTCGCAGATGATATCATATTAACATTAACGCAGCCCCAGATCTCCTTTCCCAACTTACACAAAGAATTAAAGGAATTTGGCAAAATATCAGGATACAAAATTAACAGTGATAAGTCAGAAGCCCTCAACTTAAATCAGAACCAGAGATGCGGACATTGAAATCAAACTTTAATTATAAGTGGAGCCCTACATACATCAAATACCTGGGAGTACATGTATCAAGGAACTATTGCTCCCTATACCAAAATAATTATCCCAACCTATTTAGGAAATCGTCAGCATCGTCAACCTGGGCCTTCTTTCAAACCTGGTGACAGGGTGTGGTTATCCTTAAAGAATATCAGGCTTAAAACGCCATCACCTAAATTAACTCCGAGATTCCTGGGCCCATTCAAAATCTTAGAGAAGATTAATCCAGTAGTTTACCGTCTTGACCTGCCTCCCACCATGAGGATTCCTTCCGTGTTTCACTCTTCCCTCCTGAAACCTTTTGTGCAAAGTTCTCATTTTCCTGTTCCCTCTCGGAAACCCAACCCAGTCTCCACCCTAGGACAACAGGAGTACGAGGTCCAATCCTTCATTGATTCCCGCTGGTCTAAAAACAAACTCCAGTTCCTGGTCCACTGGAAGGGCTATGGTCCGGAAGAACGTTCGTAGGTACCAGCACGTCATATCAATGCCCCAAGATTACTCCAGCAATTCCACCAAAAATTTCCATTAAAGCCTTGGTTGGATAGCTCGGAAATCGATCCTCAAGGGGGGGATACTGTGATGGTTCAGGGGATTCCTTCCCCTTCTTTCTGTCCCTCTGTCCCTTCCCTGGCCAATCTCCCTGCGCTTACCCATTCCTGTCCCGCTCCGTCTACCTCTCTTAAGGCCCAATTGCCTCAGCGCATGCCCCGCAAGCCTCGCGCACGCGCGCGGTCCCCGAGCCCCTGCGGCAACGCTCCCCGCTCCCAGATACTCTCAATGCCTGCTGCCAGCATGCCCCGCAAGCCTCGCGCACCTGCGGTCCCTGAGCCCCTGCGGCAACGCTCCCAGACACTCTCAATGCCCGCTGCCAGTCCCTCACCTCCGGTAGCGATCCCATCCGGTCCTCTGCTTCCCTCCGCGCGTCTTGTGACGCAGCCAGTGCGCTCGCACTCTCTGCTTACAGAGGGCGCACGCACACGCACTTCTTCTAAGGCCTGTCACTCTCCTGACTCCTCCTCTCATTCCCTGCAAGCTATCTCTCTGTCTGATCCCTCTGTCTCCTTCTCTTCTCTCCCTGACCTATCCTTGTTGTCTCCCACTTCTCTCTCTGCTCCTCCCCTCTCTCCCATTGGTGTGCCTTCCTTTATAATCCCTGTCTGTCCTCTCTATCATCGCTCTGCATAGTTCCTGTTTCCCTGTGTGTGCTGACCTATGCTGTGCTTCCTCTGTGTTCCTGCTTGTCCCTGCTCCTGTGTTACTTTGAATCTCCCTGGCTTTGACCCCTGCTTGTCCTGGACTACCTGCTCTCTGTTACCCTTGAACCTTGCTACGAACTCTACTTTGCTGACCTCTGGAATCCTTGGACCTGGCTTTGAACTTCGACTATTCTGCTCTCTGTACCCCTGGAAATTGGCACACGGACAAGACCATTCTTACGTTTAACCCTACAAGACGTTGCAAGTATCCTAACCACTTTTCCAACAGGCCCAGCAATGCTATACCACACTCCGGGCTTGCTCCCACTGCTGTGGGTGTGTGGTGTCATACCGTTCCCACCTCAGTATTGGGGTCCTGCCAGGTCTGCGGGCATACAGGCGTGACAGCGACGTCATTGGTGACACATGTCAGGTGCAACCTGTGCGCAGGTGCCGCGCCGCTAGGAAGACAGACACCACAGGGACCTCATCCAGGCTCCGCCTCTGTGACAACATGGACAGCCTACTGCGCGCTCTGAATACGCGCAGATGTCGCGCGGACACAGGCATTCAATCCATTATCCCACATCTGCTACCGACTCCGCCCCTGCTTATTGGTACCCAACATACCTATGATGCTCACTACCTGAAGCCTCCCCATTGGCTCTCTGTACTTTATATGCTCGGCCAGCCCCTTAGCAAATTGGCTGAGCATAAACTTGTTTTCATTTGTGTGCTGACCTCCAGCTTCCTGTTGCCTTCTCTTGTTTCGCTCCATGTATTTTGACCTCAGCTTGCACCCAGACTCATGACTTCTCTGACCCCTGGACCACGGCTACGGACTCGACTATTCTACTCTTTCTATCCTGGACCCCAGCACCGCATCTACGACTATCCGATCTATCCACTCCTTGACCACGGCAAGTACCTCGACCAATCTGACCTCTCCTCCTACCCTGACCCGGCTACACGACTACCACTCTGCACTCCTGACATGTCTGCTCATTTTTGTTCGGTGGCTATCAATATCCCCACCTCAGCCTCGCGGCCCCGCCTTGTTTGTGGTGAGCACTCCGTGACACTATGGTCCTTGCCACAGTTCTCAAACGCTTATGTTTTAGCGACTTTTGTGAGTTGCCATTTTTTATCTTGCCTCAATAAACCTATATTTTATTGATTTGCTATAGATACTGTATATATATATATATATATATATATATATATATATATATATATATATATATATATATATATATATATAGCAAAAAGTGGCACTGTGTGCTCATTTGCATGTCATTTCCCAGAATCCCTTGCTGCAGTGTAAGTGCTGTGTGCTGGGTGATAATGGGTAAAGGCGGGGTTGCAGACCTGCCTAAGACATGCAGATGAGCATACAGTTGTATTTACACATATATATATATATATATATATATATATCACCTGCAACTGCTTATTGAGCAGCTTGTGGGAGGCCAGCCACTCCTTTTTCAAGGTATATAATCTCCCAGTATGGTCCCTGTATTTTCACTATTCACTTTACTTGCAGACATGTAAGTATCCTCACTGGTATTTACCAGTTTTTAACTGCACTAGGTTATATAAGCATATGCTTGGATATATTAACCCCTTCTGGGTTTATTTCACATAACATTAGTATGCATTTAGCATAGGGACCTGCTATAGAAACTTACCTTGACGTGGTTAGCAGGCATGGGCGTCCGCAGAAGTTTTTTCAGGGGGGGGCAAAATTTTAACGGTCAGTGCCCGGCGTAAAAGTGGTGGTGAGTGCACTGTGGCGAGCGAGCCCGACCAGCATAAGGGGGGTTCTCCCTAACGAGAAAATTTTGAAAAAAAGAGTGGGCAAATGGTGCATTTTCAAGCAAATTTGAGAAAGCTTGAAGGTTAATAAAGCAATTGTGAAAGTGTAGTTATGACATCAAAAAAGAGCACATACTCAGGGTTGCAGGATCTGGTGGGTGCCTGGAGAACTTGCCATGTCACTGGCGCTTAAGTGCAGAAATTCCAGCCGTACTACTACATTTTAAGGCTGCTTCTCTGCGCTGGATCCTCAGACATGATGTGTGCCAGGTGGGGCACAAGAAAAAGAAATGGGGATCATTAAATACTCTGCTCATCACCGGGCTGGCGGTGTTGAATAAACTGTGGGTTGTAGATGAGCTGCAGGGAGTTGAACAATCCCTTTAAAGTTCTCCTGCTAGGAGATCCAAGCTTTCCTTGCATAATGCATAGTTATATTGGTAAGATGAGATTTGTGAACTTCAAATAACTCACCTACAATACACTATTTATTGAATACAGCCCTGTATGCAGTAATATAAACTTGAAAAAGGAAAGGTGTATGTGTGTGGCACACAGTGTGGGTGGGTATATATACTTCTAATAAAAAAAAGACCCTTCAGTACTGCAAAACCAACTCTTTTTCAAAAAAGCAAGGAAAACAGAATGTTTTCTTTATATAACCTTCACCCAATAAGGTTTCCCCTTGGTGGCATGCTTCATCATTGGGTCCATCCCGTTCCGGCTGCGGAACGGGGCGTGCTGCGACCTACGAGCTATGTGGGGGCACTTATTAGTATGACTGTAGACACACACACACAATATATATACTGTAGTGCCAGACTTCACTTGCCACAGCACTGGATTGCACCCACAGCAGCAGATTGCACCCAAAACACGTGTCACACAGCACCAGTTATAACCCCCCAGCACTTGCCTTAGCATTGGATGTATCCACATCATTCACCAGATATAATCCCACATTTTCCGCTCCCCCGTTTTTCTGAGTGCTTGCTTGCTTTCCCTCGTTTTTCACTGTCTGCTTCTCCTTGTTTTTTCAACAACACACAAGACACAGCGCAGGGTTTTTTCTATCAGGTGCTCCCTCTCTCTCCCCATCTTTCTTTTTCCATCCATAGTAGCATCATGCTCCTTTGTCTCTCTTTTGCTGTATCTATTTTACTTTTACTCTCCCTCGCTGCTCTCTCACTCTCACCCTGCCCCGTCTTGCTTTTTCCATAATATTTCTCCATTCTCTCAGAATCTTTCTCACACTCTATTCAGCTCAGCTTAATAAATAGCCACCATGATGCATGGGGTGGCACTGGCACCCAGCGAAACGTTGTGTTGTCTTTGTACCCTAATTTTCAAATTGTTGCCAATTCCAAATGCTACCTCCTGCCCCCTGAGGCAGCAAAACTACTGTGGTCTGTGGATTATTGGATTCAGATTTCAGAACTAATTGCAGTCTACTCTGCAGAGTGCCGGGGCCTATTGCGCAGAGAGAGTGCTGCAGCCTGCGTCTTCACTCTTCAGCAGACTCTCTGAACTGTGAGCCTGCGCAAATTGATGACGAGTCAGAGGAGGCGAGAGCATGATGGGCGGGAGGCCGCGTGATGAGTGTGGAGGTCAGAGTCGGACCATGATTGGTCCAACTCAGGGACTGGGTCATCAAGGGATGGCGGCGGCTCTCTCATTGGTAGGGCTCAGCTACCAATGATGAGTAGACTTGTTGGCACCGGCGCCGCCGCAGCTCAATGGCGGGCCCGGCCGCGGCACAGATTGGTCCCGACTTGGGAGTGAGGCGGCTCTCCCGGAGTCTTTTGGCGTTTATAGCGCCATTAACATACTTTACGGCGCCCAGGGCCAACAGAAATCATGGGGCCCAGGACAAATGAAAGGAGCAGGGCCCCTACACCCCCCCCCACAACCCATAGCGCACCTACCATGGAAAAAAAAATTTTAGCCAGCAACTTTTACTTAACTGTTTCTTCTTATTGTAATACGAAAAAAAAACATTACAATGCAATCTGTTTATTACACCCCCACAATACATATAAAAAACACCCCCACCCCACCAATACATATATAGGTCCAACCCCACACATCAATAAGATAATGAATAACATTTGGCAAACACTTCACTACAAGAAGATAACAGCTTACCTTAACGACTGGGGCCGGGGCAGGAGGCTGGCGCAGGGGGAGCTAGGATGGCGGGCGCATGCTCACCACGGCGCTTCCCCTCCGTCAAACGTTGGACACCACTCATCTCACCCCTGCAGGTCGGACACCCTGCGCAAGCGCGCTGAGACCTCTGCGCATTCGCATGGGCAGTGCTCGAGTGTGTGTGTGTGTGTGTGTGTGTGTGTGTGTGTGTGTGTGTGTGTGTGTGTGTGTGTGTGTGTGTGTGTGTGTGTGTGTGTGTGTGTGTGTGTGTGTGTTTTGGATGAGCACACTAACCTAGAAAAAAAACCCAGATGTGAATGACTAATTTCCTTAACCCCTTAACCAGTGTCTGGATGCCCCCAATGCACATTTTTCAAAGGCAGCAATCCCACCTGGGATCTTACCTGATCCGCAGTCCCTCAATGTCCAGGTACCCTCATGATATATACTGGAGGGGAGGTGTTCCCTACCTGTCTTCTGGGTTAGGGGGGATTCCGCTGCCTCCCGTGTGAAGCTTGAGAGTCAGATCTGGAAGAAAGCAGTATAGGTTATTTCGGTGTAGGTATAAGACAGTTAAGATATATGGGGTAAATAAGATATCCAGATCCAGAGTGTGAGACAGAGAGAGCGAGACAGGGTGACAGAGAGCGGGGCAGGGTGACAGAGAGAGCGAGGCAGGGTGACAGATAGCGAGGCAGGGTGACAGAGAGAGCGAGGCAAGGTGACAGAGAGAGGGAGACAGGGTGACAGAGAGAAGGAGGTAGGGAGACAGAGAGAGGGAGAGAGGAAGACAGGGTTGGTAGGTGACTGACTGCAGACAGGGGGGAGACCAGGGGAGACATGAGGGGAAGTCCAGAGGAGGCTGTGGGGGCCACAGGAGGTCCAGCGGAGGCTGTGGGCGGCCAGAGGAAGTCCAGAGGAGGTCGTGGGGGACCAGGGGAGGTCTTGGGGGGACCAGGGGAGGCCATGGGGGAACCAGGGGAGGTCGTGGGGGGACCAGAGGAGGCCGCGGGGGACCAGGGGAGGCCGCGGGTGACCTCTGGAAGCCACAGGGGGACCAGGGGAGGCCGCGGGGGGACCTCTGGAGGCCGTGGGGGGAACTCTGGAGGCCGTGGGGGGACCAGGGGAGGTCATGGGGGGGGATCAGGGGAGGCCATGGGGGGCCAGGGCAGGCAGTGGGGGGACGTCTGGAGGCCGTGGGGGGACCCCTGGAGGCCGTGGGGGACCAGGGGAGGTCTTGGGGGGACCAGGGGATGCCATGGGGGGACCAGGGAAGGCCGTGGGGGAACCAGGGGAGACCAGGGGAGGCCACGGGGGGAAAAGGGGAGGCCGTGGGGGGGACCATGGGAGGCCGTGGGGGGACCAGGGGAGGCCGTGGGGGGACTAGGGGAGGTCTTGGGGGACATGGGGAGGCCGTGGGGGAACTACAGGAGGCCGTGGGGGGGCCAGAGGAGACCAGTGAGGGGGCCAGAGGAGACAAGGGGAGAGGCATGGGACATTGCTTACCTGCTCTATGCTGAACAGAAGAAATGGCGCTTCACAGCTCAGAGCCTGGCTGCGAGCCCAAAAAAATAAATCCTGGCAAAGCGCCAGCCAATCAGGTTGGGGGGGGGGGTGGAGTCCGGCAGGGGAATTGTAGGGATCATCAGTGGGTACAATCTCGTTGCCAGGGGTGACTGGAAGGCCGGATGTGTCAGCACTGCGCACGGGGATTTTTTTTTTTTTGACGGGCACGGCCAGGACTGCGAGTGATCCAGGGGGTGCAAGCACCCCCCCTTGCCCCCTCCTGCGGATGCCCATGTTAGCAGGCTTGGCATTATTTGATCAAAGGATGTAACCAAAAGTCTCCTTTATCTTATAGATTTTTACACCATATATATTTATTCCCCATTTATTGCTATCCCATCCCAAAGGAAAAAGTGCAGGGATTCACTTTCTGTTTTTCACATTTGTATGGTCAATCCCTTCGCCAGCTGCATGCTCCTTACATAGAGAAGCGCAGTGATTATATATTTGATTATATATATATATATATATATATATATATATATATATATATATATATATATAGACCATACGATACCGGTTGCAACACGACATCAAGGGACAGCACGCAGGTAAGTAAATCAAAAATGTTCTATATTTGATAGAAGACACAAAAACCGACGTTTCGGTCCCCCAGTGGGACCTTTCTCAAGGTGGTGCAATTGAATGCAGTGCACAATACATATATATACCCCAAACCCCAGTGCAATTCAACAAAACCAATCACAGTTAATTAGCCTCACCTGCCTATGTGACATGCATCCACAGTATCAGCAGGTAAAGAGCGTCCATTTTGAATATATTAACTCTATATTTGTTTACCTGATATGTGTTTAGGCATGCGCAAAAAGGCTCAGGAATTGCATAATGTTACTGCTGAGAGACTACATAAGTCTGCCAGACCCAGCGATAGCTTGGATAACCGGAGAGAGTGCGCATGGGCTAAACTGATCTGGAGCTGATACCTGGATAGATTAACTATTTCAGGGACGTGCAAAATACACATTGTAACTGCAAGTTAAGCGAAACATGTGAAACACCTGATGTGCTCACCATAAATGTGCAAAAAAATGTGAGTGATTAAAACATATATACACACGTGTGGATGACGTGGCTGACTAGAATCTAGGACAATATATAAATGCTGAAAGCACTCAGCCATATAACGCCTAATGCATAGTGTAAGAAATGATAATGCAATGATGACTCTATGCATCATGTCAGGAAGCGACACCTTAAAAACCAACAAAAATACATAATGCAGACAATGTCAAATAGAGAAACTGGTAATAAATTAGAATACATGCTGTGTCACACTCTCAGCAAACATTGCTACAGGTGGCTCTTGACTAAAAGGCACCTGAGGTATCTGACACACTGTAATGCACCAGCATTGGGGTATATATATGTATTGTGCACTGCATTCAATTGCACCACCTTGAGAAAGGTCCCACTGGGGGACCGAAACGTCGTTTTTTGTGTCTTCTATCAAATATAGAACATTTTTGATTTACTTACCTGCGTGCTGTCCCTTGATGTCGTGTTGCAACCGGTATCGTATGGTCTGTTATTGCTTTATGGGATAAGCACCAAAACTTATTTACTTGCATATGGTGTGCCGGCTGTGCATTGGATTATATATATATATATATATATATATATATATATATATACAGTGCTCGACAAATAATGATAACCTGTCGCCCGTTGCGAGTGGATTTAGGCAGCTGGCGACCCGTGCTGCAGCTCAATGAATTCCCCTGCTCGTGCCAATTTTTTTTTTTTTTAAATAAATAAATAAATAATCCCCCTCCCTGATTGGGTTAAAAAAAAAGTTAAAAAAAATGGCGGCAAATCCTGTGGTCCCGGCGCGCGTGCACAGGGCAAGCAGAGTGTCCTGCCATTTGCGCTGCCTGTTCCCCCCAGCAACCCAGAATCCCTCGCATCCCTCCCCCCCCCACTCCCCACGTGGGACGGAGGGGGAAGCCCAAACCAAGCCCCGTGCGCAACCCAGCCCCCCCCCTCCGCTCCCCAAGTGGGACGGAGGGGGAAGCCCAAAACAAGCACCGCGCGCGATCCAGCCCCCACACCCTCCCCCCTCCGCTCCCCACGTGGGACAGAGGGGGAAGCCCAAAACAAGCGCGCGATCCAGCCCCCCCGCACCCTCCGCTCCCCACGTGGGACGGAGGGGGAAGTGCCAACCCAGCTTCCCCCGTGCGCGCCTCCTGCGCCAGTCCGCCTCCTGCCCATGATCTCCCCCTAATCACATGCCCCCGATCCTCGCTTGCTGCCCGGGGGTGTCCGGTGAGCGTGCTGCGGCGTTGGCCGCTTCTGGGTGGGGGGGGGATGGACGGGACCTGGGGGGACCTGCTGCTGCTGCTGCTGCTGAGGCCCACGCTGCGCTTTGTGTCCCATGTCTTGGAGAGGGCCCACTGCCGTGCGGAGACCCCACTGCTGCCACGTGTGACCCGGTGAGTGTGTGAGTGACAGACTGAGTGTCTGTGAGTGTGTGTGTGCCTGTGTGTCTGTGAGTGTGCCTGTGAGTGTGCCTGTGTGTCTGTGAGTGTGCCTGTGTATGGAAACAAAAAGAAAACAGCGCACAACGCCAAATAGTGAAGCAAGTAATAAAAATGTATTACAATAATATTGGGGTATAAAATCTGCGTACATCAAATAAGGAATACATAAGCATTTAGGATCCCTCATACACTCTTTGTCCAGCTGGAAGCTGCTTTCAGGGGAGTTCCTTAGCAGCAGTCTGGCTCAACTGCAGGTTCAAGCACTCACTGAAACAAAGTCTCAGGCGGCAGTATGCCTCTTCCAGAGGTTTTTCTTCTTTTCTTACAATCCTCCGTTTGCAGCAGTGACAGGGCAGTTCAGAGCCGATGGAGAGGCTCAGCAGACACTTCCGCAATTGCATGCACCTGCACGGCGTGCCACGATGTCGCTCCGTCACGTGATGTAGCGGGGTGACGTCACAGCTCCCGTGGCAATAAGGAAGGAGCAGAAGAAAGTCCTTCAGAGTCTCTACAGCGGCGCAATAACCGCTTCAATCAGCAAAAAAAACCCAAATGGTATTGAATACGATGCAGATACAGGGGATAATAAAAAACAATAAATTGGCA
>NC_134484.1:314830884-315084853 GCF_040206685.1 Ascaphus truei
TTGGATGACGGATGGCTGGCCTTTATTAAAATGCTGATAGGTGACAAGGTATACTGCTCAAGCCTAATGATGATACGGTGTACTCAAAATTGCTACATATAAATCCTTATGGTGACCTACAGTGGGTGCAATGACCCTATGTGGTAATAATTCGGACTCGTGGGTAGATGTGAATAGATAGTCCTCAGTGATGGACAACACCATTAGCAGTAACTACTGATACCGAAATGATACAGAGATATATAGCTCTTGATGAATAGGCTCTAATTGGTATTCCCTAAACGTTTATTGGCATCTAGGGCAATGTAGCCATACAATATAGGCTTGGTGCGTAATCTGCACATATACAGTCACAGAGTGGTCCTATCAGCTATTGAGTAGTGTGTTCCGCAAACCAGCAGTAGAATATAGCTCAGTACATTGAATTCCACAGATGCGGCTGACACCGCTCCCAGATGGGGTGTCTGCATAGTGGCACGCTGATTCAGTCCCACATGAATGTTCAGGTGAGTATCTGAGATGTCATCGTGTAGCGCTATAAACAGTGGGAGACTGTCAGATAATGCAATCCAGTAGCACCTGGTTTAGTTGATATATATATATATAGGCGCTATAGTATGGCCGGTGACTATATAAATTGCACGATTAGGGACATGCTAATCCATATGTAATGATAGCATTATAGACAAACTTTTGTTTCTCCACGTGTAGGAGATAAGGTCGGCTACTGGTTGCCGATATATAGATCCCGCTGTGTTGCCAGCCAGTGCCAGTGTAAATATATACTATTGTTGGTATATATGGTGTATCGATGGGGCCACTCCAAAGTTCGCAGTCAGTGTGGCGTGGTGTAAATCCCAGTCTACTTCACTTCGTGTGTCTAAGTGATTACAGTCATAGAATGGTCCTATCAGCTATCAAGTAGTGTGTTCCGCAGACCAGTAATAAAGTATAGCTCAGAACACTGAATCCCACAGATGCGGCTGACACCGCTCCCACATGGGGTGTCTGCACGGTGGCACGCTGATTCAGTCCCACATAGATGTTCAGGTGAGTATCTGAGATATCATCATGTAATGCTATAAATAGTGGGTGGCTATTGGTTAAATCACCCAGTGGCACCAGGTTTGATTGATGTATATAGACGCTATAATGTGGCCGGTGACTGTAAATTACACGATTAGAGACATGCTAATACTGGCATAATATAACAGACTTATGTTACTCCACATGTAGAGGACAAAATCGGCTACTGGTTGCCAATAAATAGATCCCGCTGTATTGCCAGCTAGTGCCGGTGTGAATATATACTGCTGCTGGTATATATGCTGTGTCGCTGGGGCCAAATGCTCGCAGTCAGTGTGGCGTGGTATACATCTCAGTCTATTTTGCATCTTATGTCTGTGTGATTGCAGGCATGGTTTACAACGTGAACTTCAGGTAAGTATAGCACGATGCTATGCATGGTGCGTAACCCGTGTTATAGTAGACTGAGATATATATAGATATAGATCTGGGCAGTACACTGTCTGTTTAAACTCGCGACTAGTTATAGTCACGTGAATGCTGCCGCTACGGAGATTCTATCATGAAAGTGGAGGCCCGCGTGATGTACCATATAAACGCCTCAAGTAGAGGTAAGATTGGCATTAGAAAAACTTCATATTAAAAACTTGTGTGCACCATTGCAATGTAGACCCGCAGACTGCCCTGCATGACAGGGCTCAAGTCCGCAACTCCCTCCCTTCTCTGGCCCAAAATGTTTACAATCTGACGGGCCCAGGGGGCAATTGTACTTCCCAGGCCAAGCTGCCCCAGCATACGACTAGTCTTTTCCGATTTGCATTTTTCTTTCGACACATGCAAGAGCAGCTAGCCGTCTTAGATTTCTTCTTAATAGGACATTTGTAGAGGATAGAAATTGGTAGTCTTAACAGTGTACTGACCAACCCGTTTCCTTTTTTGTTTTGGCTTGACCAGGGTTGAAATTAGATAGACTTTGTGGAGCCCTACACTTTTCCTCCCCCCTGCTGCTGGCACATCTCCCCACGCCCCCTCCGGCACATCTCCCCTCACTGCCGGCACATCTCCCCTCACTGCCGGCACATCTCTCTCTCCCCGCCCCCCCCCCCCCCCTGTCGGCACAACTCCCTGCGCTGCTGCCGCATTTCCCCTTGCTGCAGGCACATATCCCCGCCCCCTCCACCCCCCTGCTGGTACATCTCTCCCCGCTAGCTGGCACATCTACCCCCCAACCCCGACTGGCACATCTCCCCCACACATCACACACAGCCCCGATCCAGCCAAGGACACGACACCTCCCTTAGTAGCCACGCCCCCCCACTCCTGCTCACATTTTTGCAGGACACCCGATGGAAACTTAGAATGTCAATAATTTGGGAGGCGAGTCATATTGGAAGCTCAAAATAGTTGCGTTGACCTAGAAATCCGCAGCACAATGTCCAGTAAAAGTTTCGTCGTGCTACGTCGTGCCGTTTGTGAGATTTCGATGCTTCGGACATACAAACAAAAACTTAGAAATATAGTATAGATATATTAATTTTTTTATAGGCATATAATGGCAGCATTTCTACGCTTTTTAAAATAAACTCAGTAGCGATTGCACATGCCTTTTGCTAGCATACAAGAGAAAGAATATAATAAAAGCCTTTGCATGTTTATACTGGGGCAGTGGGACTGCTTGCGGTAGTGGTTACATAAACTCACCAAGAAACGCATGTATATACTCAAATCTGGTAAGTTTGTGGAGCTTCTGAACTCGAACCAAAAATCTTATAAAAGCTATGCTACAATAGAGCAAGTCTGTATCCGTTTGTGCATGTTTGTGCATGTTTGTCCTATGTAACCGTTTTTGCAATATCAAAATCTCTGAAACCCCTTTGTACTGCACTGCAGAATGTGTTCTGGCACTTTACAAATAAACAAATTATAATATAACACCCATACCTCAAGGTTTGAAATTTATTTTTAAGTATTTCAGATCAGGATGGTAACTACTAAAAGTTGGCTCTGTCTTCCCCCAGAATATAAACTACTGATTTAAAAGCATCAGTCCCACCCTGGAAGTTATTTATTTTTCATTTTTAAGGTGGGCGCAGGGAAGGACTCTAGAGCTCCGTGCTGCTTTTATAACCCTGGGATCGCCAGATGCTCACCTGTCAAACTTCCCAGTGTTCTTGCTCTCTGGTGAGAAATCAAAATGGCCACCAAATCTTACTGGTCCCACGGGCCAATAGGAAACTGCAAGGCTTTCTACTGGTGGGCCATTTGAATTCCCTGTAACACTGGTAGTTCTCAGCAGCTAAACAGATATTATATATGTTTATATTGTTGCTGTTTAACAGTGGGACAGTATCATATTAGTGAGATTGTAATGTTAATTAAGCCATCACACACTATTTATGAGCTAAAAAAAACCCTGTTGTAACGTTTGCAGTCAAAAGGGTTCAAATCACAACAGATTCTGAACCATACAGTAACTCTTCGTCTGTTTAATAATAAAATAAAAAATAAAATAAAAAAAACAGGTAGAAGCAATGACAGCAGTATGCAGAAAAAGCTGCTTACTCGGGCAAATTAAGAAAACAATGGTTATAGCCTTTTATAGGCACCAAACATTTGGTTTAAATGGCAGATACAAGGAGGGACTACTTCCATAAAAGTGGAACCAAATTAAAAATATATATATCCAAGTGTCTTATTAAAGACACACGACCGTATTTCTTTGCGTCGACAAAAATTGAATTTTTTTAATCACTGAAATACTCTTCTGCTCCCTCCACGTGAATAGTCTCCGACCTGATGTCAGATGTTTGTCCTACCATGTTTGTGGCATTTTTAGCTATGCCTATGCCTGATTCAGGTCAATTGTAGGTCTTGCCAAGTTGGACTATATACACATATACACCCAATGAAAACTGAAGGATATTATAATGAAAAGTTACTGCAAAATCTGCAAAAGAGAATACAGGTGGGAACTAGGTATGCACTGCCATGAAGGGACTAGGTTAAAATAAATTTGCGAGTTAAAGTTCTGTTTCCTATCCCTCCATATCAGTGCATAATTTATGAGGGATTACCTAAAAGAAGTTGACCTAATCAAAAAAAATAAATAACATATTGGGTTCGGCAAATTGCAACAATACTGCTGCCTGGAGAACCTCCTTACAAAGGCAGCTTCTGCTGATGCAGCTACATTTAGCTGGTAGTGTTCTGAGAAAGTAGGGAAGATCCAAGTTGCCGTTTTGTAGATTTGCTCTGAGGATGCCTGCGGTTTCGTAAATTAGGAAGTTGCGATCGTCCATGTAGAGCCATCATAGAAATTGACTCTTTATAAGCCAGTATAATGAGGTTTCTTATCCATCTGGCCATGGCTGCCGTGAATGCGGTTTTTCCCTTTTGTTACCCTGACGAGAGGAGAAATAAATGGGTGTATCTTCTGAAGGATACACTTCGAGATCTAGACTTTAGCACTTGCACACCATCTGATGTGTGCAGATATTCTTCCTTCTGATTTTTGGAGTTTGGACAGAAGGAAGGAAATATTACTCAACCCCTGGAAGACCCAAAATATCTGGTATTGGATTACAAACTACTGATCTATCACAATAGATAGATACATACGTACGTACAGTCACTAGTCTGCACCTACATATATCTCAGGGACACTATCGTCTTCTACAGATCCTTCAAGATATTAGATGGGAGGAGGAATGCATATGGGTAACTTGAGATGTTTCAGCTCTCTATACGCGTATCACTCATGAGGCTTGGAATCCATTAAGTTATCTAAATTCTCAAAACCACTTACCTACGGAACAGATAAAATAAAGTTAATGCTCTGCAGAATAAAACTGAACTCTAGTTTTACCTACAGACATGTGGCACAGACATGGGCACGATATTTCCCCCCCACCCCCCAGTTATGCTAATCTGTCCATGGGCTACAGGGAGTGGTGTCATTTATGAGAATAATAATTTTTCGGGGACTCTCGTTTTGGCATAGATTCAGATAATTTTTTTATCTGGAAAGGAGATGAACAAGCACTTGTTTTTTCATACTCAACTGTAATGATCAAGGCCTAAGTTTTACTTATTTTAATTTAAATGTCTAATTGTTCTTCATGGATGTTACTATACAGATTAAATGCAGTGTTAATTGTAATGGCAACCTGGATGCCACCATCATCCCAACAGGATCAAAAATATCCTAGTCAGGCAATTCCAAAGTCAGTAGAAATTGCTCAAGGAACAGCGATTTTAATGAGGACTTTAAGGTCCTCATAAAATAAGAAGATGGCTAAGAAATCCAATCCAGGATTAATATAACCATTTCTGACTAGGGCATCAAAACTAGAAAGGACGACTCATTGATAAAAAAAAAAAAAAAAATTGAGGTGTTCTACCAGACGAAGGGACAGGATTTTACAGATTGTGTTGCAGAATCCATAGACTCCAAAGTTCTTTAATATTGATGTGGCAGCCTTTAGAACGTCCAAGGGCGCATAGTGACCAAGTCAGCTGTTGAAAAAAGACCTGAGAGCGTCCTGAGTTGGACAAGCAGCCAGTCCTTCGCATGTAAGCAATTAAATTAATCTTCTCTGTACACGAGACATCAACTGGATTATTTATTTTCAGCCTATGGAATCTTGATCGGAAGTTTCCATAGTGCAATATTTTGGAAAAACTCATGCGACAAAAGCAAATGTTGGTGGGATAAAACCTCAAGAGAAATACTGCAAAAGAATTCCAAGGGGTTTAGACATTCTATAGTCTGGCATCCCTGTAGTAATAACAATCTTTGCTACACTACTGAACAGATTCTTTTGCTTGCTCAAACCAGGACTGAGCAACAGCTGAAGACGACGACATCACTACACACACCTAGATGTCTACAGAGCCACCTGGTAGGCTCTATACGAGGTACACCAGAGCATCCCTTCCTTGGTCCAGAGCCTATGCATCCCATCACTGATGGGTAGCACTCCACTTGACAGGTTGTTGAAGCACAAGGTTTCAATCATAACAGACACAATTGGTCCTGGTTTTCATACGAGAAGTTGATTTTTATTTGCCTTTCTGTACATGCAATACTTACCTGTATATGCCATTCATATTACAAATTACACCAAGAGTTGAGCTTTTCCTTTAATTTTTGTGCTTTGATTTGTGATCTGGACTTCAGACTGAGAAGCAGCAGGCCCACTCTATTCACTCTGCTACTGATCCGTTTAATATTTGTATCTACTTTATATGGTTTTTCACCATTTTGCACAGTTTTACATTTTAAAGGTTTGTTTTTATTCAACTCAAGATGTTCCACTAATACAGAACTATTTGTTCTGTTAGAATTAATACAATTTTCACATTTGTAATTTTACAAGTATTTTACACCATGTGCATTACTTGGTTTCTCAACAATCACATGTATACAGGTAACAGGTGTAATATACATCAGCAATGTAGGCGTTAATTGGGCTTGGTAAGGCACCCAAAGGGACATTTGCTCCTCTTCCGTTACCCTGACAAAGCAAGGTAGCTTGCAAAATGTGTGCTGCGGAGCCTAGTAACACACAGGCAGTGTTCCAGGGTTACCATTGGTGATGTCCTCTAAGGCTGCGGCCAGGCAGGGAGTGGGCGCGCTGGCGCTCGTGCGCTGCAACCTGC
This sequence comes from Ascaphus truei, assembly GCF_040206685.1. Classification (NCBI taxonomy): domain Eukaryota; kingdom Metazoa; phylum Chordata; class Amphibia; order Anura; family Ascaphidae; genus Ascaphus; species Ascaphus truei. The sequence continues at coordinate 314,837,572 of NC_134484.1, forward strand.
TCGGCCAGGCGATTGGCTAGGTGTGTGTTCGTCAGGGGGCGCGGCCACGACGTCACAGAGCTCGTTCGCCGTCATTGGGCAAACTTCTCACGTGACGAGCTTGCGGGCGGCAAATTCAAATTTGCTTGCTCTGCAAGCAGCTAAGCGCTGAGCAGGCACAGGCGCTTGCTCACGATGGCCACACACATTGCCTTCATGTGTTTCATACAGTAGCTGCCAGCGTGAGCCCGCCCAGTGCCACCCTGACCGAGGTCTAAGTCTCCGCAGTCACGTGAGCTGGAGCTCTCAGAAGATAAGCAACACCACTCTGCACTGTTCAGTGCAGGAGGAGGAGGAAACTGGCTGAGGCACAGTGAGGGGAAAATCATCTCTTTCTGGTTACACACCACAAGAGTGCAGGTATGCTTAAACACCAACACCCCTTATATAGTGCTCTACACCCAAATGGGACTCAAAGCACATCAGTTATAAAAAAGAAAAAAAAAACATTTAGGGTTATAAGAGACCAAACACAAGTAAAGACAATACAGGATGGGATGGTACTGTAGCTATAAAATGCCAAACAGGTTTTAGTACATTAATTAAATGTCTGGGTAAACAGGTAGATCTTGAGCTTGTTTTGATAGATTTCCAGAGAGGGAGCCTCTTGAACTGTACAAGGCAAACTGTTCCAATGAGTGGGAACAGCATGGCTAAAAGCTCAGGCCCCAAATGAAGTCAAGAGATTCTGGGAACCATTAAGATCTGCAGATCAAAGGGAGCGAATGGGAGTGAAGGGACCTGAAGCACTTTCTGATGGCTGGAACCTTAGTCATCTAGTGCTTTGAATGTCAACAAGACAATCCTGAAATAAATTCGCATTTTTTATGCAGCCAGTACAGAGAATGGAGAACAGATGGGTCAAGAAAGGGTCTTTTTAGTTAACCTGGAAACTGCAGGTGGCGTAGCGATTTCCAGAAGACCAACGTAGAGTGCATTGCAGTACAGGTGTGAGGACCCAGGCATGGACAAGCGTAGCAAGAACCTAGCTATGTTCTTTAGGTGAAAGAATTAAGAATTGATCACAGCTGACACCAGATGTTTAAGATGAAGTCTGTCAAGGACAACACCAAAATTCCGCACAGACAGTTTAACAACTCAGAACCCCCAAGCTTAAGACCAGTTGGCAGACCTAGCTGCTTTCTTTTGGGCTTCAGGTGGTGAGCATCCATCACAAGCACTTCTGTATAAACAGTATTCAACCTCAACTGCCACTCATCCACTCTAGATCAGAAACATCTATTAGATAGCCAGTTCTTAGTACCAGGTGCAAAGGACAAGTAAAGTGTTGTGGCATCTGGATAGCAGTGATAATCCAGGCTATACCTTTTGATTATGTCACCCAGTGGTAGCATGTACACTGCAATCAACTTAGGAGATAAGAGTGAACCTACTGGTACTCAACATGACAGGGGCACTGGTGCAGGAGTATACTCTTGAAGATCCTCTGTGATCTGCCTTTGAGAAAAGATCTGAACCAGCAGAGAATGGTGCCACCCAGTCCACAGAAATCCTTCAGGCTCTCATTAAGATCCATGAGTCACAGTATCAAATGTTGGAGAGGTTAAGGAGTACTAAGATCGAACAGTCACCTGTCTCGCCACCAGATCATAAAGCACACAAACCAGAGCTGTTTCAGTAGTACGCAGTCTTCAGAATCCTGAATGGAATGGGTCACAAATATCAGGTGTTAAAGTGCTGGCAACCCAACTGGAAACCAGTCTATCAATAACATTCCCTAGGAAAGGAACGTTTCATACAGGCCTATAATTAGCAATGCAATCCAGGTCTAATGAAAGCTTTATTTTTAAAATTTTTAGAAGAGGTCTGATGACTACTTCAGCGGTTCTGGAAAGATTCCAGTTTGCACAGAGCACTGAACTATTTTGACAAACACTGGGCAGATAACAGTCAACAGCCTAAGGAGGAGTGTTGGAACTGGGTCCAAACAGTTGGTGGGGATTAGCACAATGTCCTACATCCAGCTGGTTAAGAGTATGACTGGCCTGTTGCATAACGTGGTCTTCAACTGCCAAATTGTCCAACTGTGTTGTTGCATGTTTGAGGGTCTTGGTCCATTAAATGATCGGTAGCTTTGAAAGTACTGTGACTGAAGTGGGAAAACGGGGTCTTCGTCTTGAGGTAGAAATTAACCTTTTCCCCCTGTAATCCTGGACAAACAAGACCTTTACCCTGAAATGTGATTGAAAAATAAGCCAATTTCTATTAAACATTGGCGGTCAAGGGTTTGAGCCAGAGAGCTCTGTGTTCGACAACAGATGCCGCAGAAGATCTGGCAAGTAGTCTGGTTGCATCAAATGAGGCATTGCAGATACATTTGAATGAATAATAAGATAGTGGAGTCTATGATAGACTTCAGAATCTTCCCGATTGTATCGCTTCATGAAAACCTCAAAACCAGATCTTTATCATTCTTACTAGACAAGCTAATGAGATCTGTTTTAAGGAAGCTCCTAATGTGGAAAATAACTTCTTAATTAGGCACCAATCCTTTTATCCATAGGGTCTCTTAAGGATGCCACATCTTCAAGAAGAATAGTCCTTGTGAGTGGATCAACTCAAGATCTTTAATAATTCAAGGGTTGCTGTGAAAAGCCACTCCCTTGCTCACGCTTGGGTCTTCATGGAATCTAATGGTTGATGTTACAAGCAGTGATCATGGTGTACTCCACCCATGCAAAGATCAATAGGATGGTATTCAGGTAACCCCAAAATCCAAATACTGATTTGATTTTGGGGTTTACCTCAAACCCATAGGTTATGATTATCACAAGGACCACACCTTCCCCCTCATACTGCAGTAAAGATGATAGGTGCTGAAGGTGGGGGGTTATGCCATGGTCTGATTTACCAAAATGGTATGTAAAACCTATATTCAGTGTAAAGGTCTGGTATCCATGTACTTGGAAAGGAACACAACATTATATCTCCCTGTTTCCTCCATGATTACACAGAGCGTGTGCAAGAAATGTTGATGTTTGAAGAACAAATTAGTTTAAATTTAAGGAAAAATAAATAACACTGTAACAAAAATTATGTCTACATTTTGTGCAGAAACACATTAGCCTAACAATTAACTAAATTGTTTAACATATGTATTTTAAGAATATACATTACTTTTATGGGAATATTTATGCTTTTCCCTTGCCAATATCGGTGGTAATAGCTTGTCAATAGCTGTGTGAATCTTTTGCGTTCAATCTTAATATAGGGCCTGTTAGAGCAGTACAGTATGTAAAGCTATATTTGTTACCCATGAATAAGATTTATGGGTAGATTCCATATGCCCTGAAGTAGTAGTTTGGGCCATTTTTGGACAAAAATTCTCGTTAACCTAAATGGAGATTTTCATTTAACAAAAAAAAAAAAAAAAAGCCTGAACGGCTGCTTCAGAGTACATTACATTTACCCCTTCGCATTCCCTCCATGATTATACCGATCTAACCAAACTTGCTATCCCCACAAAAGTTTGGTATAAGAAGATTTGGCACAAAATTTTAAGTTGGCATAGTCTTGATATATTCCTCACATTTCCCCACAAAAATTTCTGCTTGGAAATCTTTAATGAAAATAGTGTTGACTCATAGCCCATGGATGTACTTACAGAAAATACTCTTTTACGGGGGTATTTGTATATATATACTTTTGCCTTACAAATTATGGCATGTACCTTGCCCAATCAGCTCTAAAATACTATAGTAGTGAAGTGCCTAAACAATCTTACGACTTGGGGGCCTTCATTGGCCAAAACAGTATGTGATGTGAAATCACTTGCAAGTGTTTCCGCTGCCATCAAGTCAGAACAATGGCCACGTCTCACACTGGCGCATTGGGGGAGTAACATCACCTGCTGCATCTGTGTCTAGTATCCATGTACTAAGGAGACCCAAATGGTTGGCATTCTGTATTTTACATGATTACACTAAGCTGGTAAGAAACCGTATTAAAAAAAAAAAAAAAAAAAAAAAAAAAAAAAAAAGATTGCGCTAAAAATGTGTTTGTGGAGTAAGAAAAGCTATCCATGTTTATATATTTCCTGAAAGCACGTCCCAAGGAATTTTACTTTGTGGGGGTATTTTTAGGATAGATCATCTTTGCTTGGTCAAAGATGGCATGCGCCTTTCAAAATCAACCCTGAAAAATTCAGACGTAAATCGCTGCGAATTTGGGGTCTGTATTGGCCCCAAAAAATTATGTACACTACAGTATACTGTACATATCTCGCATAATTGGGAAACAGGAAACAAAATCTAGTATTAATCTAAAATAGATTTAGCCTGTTACAGCAAATCATGGTAACTCAGCAACAGTTATTACATGTACTTGGCCACGCAGTAGACAAATACAATTTTGGCGATTGTTCCTTTAGGCAATAGGAAACATGGCTAAATAGGATACCACAACCGATGAAATTGCAGCTTCCTATTGACCCATGGATCCTGCAAGATTTTGCAGCCATATAGGTTTACGCTGCAGCTAGATTTAAGCCCTGTACCTTCATAAGTAACATCTCGTATCTCCATAAGTAACGTAGCTGGGAACAGAGGGGTTCCCAAGATTGAAAATAGAGGGCCCTCAGGTTCCAATTACATAGCCCACCCCCAACCAATTTTATTTATTTTAACGCAGGTGTGATTACCTCCTTAAAGATATCCCCCTCATTAAATAGATACTTTGAAAAAAAAAAAAAAAAAATACTGAATAGTTGACAATCTTCTAGACATTGAGATCGTCGAGTGTATTACAAATGTGGAACAAAGATTTCTGGGGTGCTCCCCGAGTGCTGTATGGAGGTCTTAGAGGTGTTTACCTAGCTCTAAATTAGAGATAATACAGAAGAAAAATAGGATAGATCAAAGGTGTAAAAGAAAAGTATAAGAAAAATGCTGGCCACAGACTTAGGCTGCTGCTCAACTGGAGGACCTTCCCTGGATCCTCATATGGTAAGTGCAAACGAAATACAGTGAGCACACAAAAACAAAAAGGCAATAAAATAGAATGCATGTTACTGTAGTGTGTCTTTAATGACTCCAACATGAATAGTGGTAGATAACAGGGGGGGGGGGGGGGGGAGAATGCGGAAGGTGGATGTAAAATCAATGAGATGAATAATAACACTCACACAGCCGTGTGTGAGTGGGTAGAGATACTGTAGCAGAGTTTGTTTCTCTGTAGCTTGTTGAATTTCCGCTTATTTCTGTCATAGGATCCCAGTGATCCTTCCGTGTATGCCCAAAAAACAGAGAGATAACCGGGGTTGGTGCCGGGCGGTGGGTTGATGGTTGGGATAAATGTGGATGATTTATATACAGTTGTGTGAAAAAGAAAGTACACCCTCTTTGAATTCTATGGTTTTACAGATCAGGACATAATCATCTGTTCCTTAGCAGGTCTTAAAATTAGGTAAATACGTCAGATGAACAACAACACGACATATTTCACTGTCATGATTTAACAAAAATAAAGCCAAAATGGAGAAGCTATGTCTGGAAAACTAAGTACACCCTTACTGCTTCCATAGGAATTAAGATGCGAAGTAGCAGACAGGTGCTGCTAATCAAATGCCCTTGATTAATTGATCATCAGCAAGTGTGACCACCTCTATAAAAGCCAAAGTTTTAGCAGTTTGCTGGTCTGGAGCATTCAGGTGTATATTAACACAATGCCAATGAGGAAATACATCAGCAATGATCTTAGAGAAGCAATTGTTGCTGTCCATCAATCTGGGAAGGGTTATAAGGCCATTTCCAAAAAATTTAAAGTCCATCATTCTACAGTGAGAAGTTCAAAAGTGGAAACCATTCAAGACAGTGGCCAATCTTCCCAGGAGTGGACGTCCCAGCAAATTCACCCCAAGGTGCAATGCTCAGAGAAATTCCGGAAGGAATTTAATATATAAATTTATACATCATCCACATTTATCTCAAACATCAACCCACAGCTCGGCACCAACCCCGGTTATCGCTCTGTTTTATGGGCATACACGGAAGGAACACAGGATTCCTATGACAGAAAGAAGCGGAAATTCAACAAGCTACAGAGAAGCTCTGTTACAGTATCTCTAGCCACTCGCACACGGCCATGTGAGTGTTATTATTCATCTCATTGATTTTACATCCACCTTCCCCATTCCCCCCATCTACCACTATTCATGTTGGAGTCATTAAAGACACACTAATATTCATTCTACTTTATTTCCTTTTTGTTTTTGTGCGCTCACTGTATTTCGTTTGAGCCTATAACAAATGTCAGTGCTGCTTACCGCTTTACTCAAGGTTGATATTTAAAACTTAAGCTTGTGTTCAATTAAAGATTGATGGAGCAATTATTAATACAAAAACAAAATTCCTTTGATTGTGGGTGCCTAAAGGAAGTATTTTACTCCTAAATCTGAAAAGCTTAGAGATTATTTATTTTATTGTATTGCAGCTCCAATCAAAATGTATTATAGGAGTGTAAATTCAACTTTGTTTATGCAAGAGATTACCAACAGGAGGTTTGCCAAAAATATGTAATGGTGGATCCACTCAGTATAGTGGATTCCTGAATCTGTTGAGGAACTGCACCTTTGTGTGGGTTGTATAGTGGTCAATTACAGCAGGAGCAAAGTCGCTCCCGACAATGCTCTGCAGTCAGTGGCAAGATATTGTTGGGCTTGACTTTGGAAGCTCCAGCAGTGATTGACAACTATACCACCCATGCGGTCTACACACACACACAGATGATAGTTTGGGGCCTTACAAAATACGCGTGTTCAACACTTCCTCCTACTCCTCCTCCCGAGTGGTCAGGACACTATAGTGTCTGGGATTTGTCAAACAGTTTTGTTAGTAATAGTCTGATGAATAGGTAATATTAATTAGTTAGCTATTAGTTATCTGCTACAAAATGTGGGGAACCTCTGGTTTATGCCGTTGGCGACATCTTACACTTAGTCCTTTTAGTTTATATTTAAAGCAGTTTATATCCGTTAGCATATCAATTAATCAAAGCAATGTTTTCTGGTTAGCACACGATTGTGACATCAACCCATGGAACAAATCATGTATAAAGCTTCAGTCTCAACTATAAAAAAAAAAAAAAAAATCTACAAATACTTGGCCTTTATCCATACTACACTTTCAAATATCCCAACGAATTTCAAATAAATATTTCTATAAACTTCGTGATGAGGGGACAACTACTGCCACTTTCCCAAGAAGCTTATTTTTACCTCTATCGGTTCTGTGACTCCCAGAAATTTTGTCTCTTATCAATGTAACCACTTTAAATTCCTTTAGTACTGCGGCAGAGTTTTCTGCCACAGTCCTGTGCTCTCAGTGTCACGGGTACACCATGCCATTATTTACATTTTCAGCTGTTTGCCAGGAGAGACGGACACTGCCACAGACAACACCTGCAAGTTCTAAACCCCATAGCACATGTATAAAACCCTTTCCAGTAGCCTCTCAAGCAGAAATGTATTTATTGCATACTCTATTGAAAGGTTTGTGTATTTTTGGTGTCGCTGAGCACAAGATTGAAATGATTTTAGCATAAACCGTGCAAAAACCTTAAATACAATTAGGTAAGATACATACTTCCATATTACCTTAATTCACAAACAATGCAACATTATACTACATCATTTGTATCTGTAGTATGGTTTCCCCAACTATGGGTAGTCGTCACTTAAAACTTACAGAAATGAAAATAACTTTTGGGTGTGAGCCGTTTGCGGATGTTAAAGCTGTTCTATTTCAATCTGAAATTCACAAGCCCTTTATCCCCTGTACCCAATTTTCCAACGTTGTCTATGAAATGTCTATGAATTCACTGTATAACCGTGTTCTTTTAATGTAACCATGTATTGTTATAACTCTGTGCCCAGGACATACTAGAAAACGAGAGGTAACTCAATGTATTAGTTCCTGGTAAAACATGTTAATAAATAAAATAAAACAAAATAAATGAGCATCTTATCAAAGTCCTACCATGTATGCCAATGTTCCAGAGATTGGAAGGGGAGATTGTTGGGGTAGTCGGACATCTTCGACCTTATGGCTGTGATCGCCAGCATCCTGCATTGAGAAAAGGAGTGGCCAATTTGTAACAGATACTGGAGAACCCCAAGACCCCATTGCAGCTTGTAATCTTAAACAAGTCCCCAGATTTAAAACAAAAAAAGTGCATGCAAAAGAATTAAACCTATGCAGTCAAGATTATCGCAAGCTTCACCTTCAACAGTGAAGATGATAGCAAAGCACCCATCTATTTTTTTTTTTTTTTTATACCTGGCTTACTAGTTTTTCATGTGTTTTGCATGTACAGTAATGTTCAGTCAAATCGCACTGATGCTAGTCTGTAGATTTTTATTACATTTTGTATTTCTCTGCAACTCCAGGAACACTATTACCAGTGAATACTCTATTTGCATCATGGTGCTCTAGACTTCTTAGGGCATGCACTAATCAGAGGATGACTAGTAGCAAAACCAAAAATGCAATGGTTAGGGTTATGTACTGTAGTTCCAAATATTGTGACTGTCAAGGATACAAGTACATTCCGGTATTCCCATTAAGGACCTTCTTAAATATGCTGTGAAATGCTTCCCCCATGCTGGAGAAGATATTGGCTCCATTAAAAATGTATGTAAAATTTCTCTGGCAATGGGAATCAGTTTCACAGCATATTGAATACGGGCTGAGAGCAAGTTGTCCTACATTTGGGGGAAGCATGTTTTTCTATATGTTTGACCAAGATGATTAGTACTCTGGAGTTCACTCTGAGAGAAGAGGTATAGAACTTTTTTTAAAAAAAAATTTTTTAAATAGAAAGTTAGGCAATGGAAGAGGGTCCAGCTCTATAAAAAAAAAAAAAATGACTGGTGGTTTTGGTATTTTGTGGGTGTGGCCCGGTCTCGCTCTGGGCTCCCCCTCACTTCCCCGCTCACCTCAGTTGCAACGGAGGACTTGTGGTGTGTGCGCGGCACAGCTGGAGCAAGCAGCGGAACTGCTGGTCAAGGTGGGCAGTGTGCAGGGAGCACTCCAGTGGCTCCGTGGTGGAACGCAGATAGGGCACCGCCATTTTGGATGCACATAGCAGCATCGGCCGCCATTACTAATAAGCCCCGCAGGGGAACTATAGTTCCCAGCAGCCTAGGGGCTGCAAGATCACCTGGCAACGCTTGGCCAATAGTAATAGTCCTGCTAGGATTTCCTGCTCAGCTATTGATACTTTCCGCGCGCCTTGATCAACATCAGTCGGAGCTGGGATATCTGAGGGGTAGGGTGTGCATGTGCAGGGCGTCAGTGGCCCCTGCACTAGACCAGAGACCCCCGTTAGGCACAGACTACCACATAGCTTGTGGTTGTGATAAGAACTTGCCAGTTAGCACCATCAGGTCAGGTATACAGCCAGGAGACGCGGCTGCGGACTGGCACATCAGTGGTCTGGGACCAGACCACCCTCGAGAGAGACTATCACTGTGGGACAATCCTACCGGACACCACCTAAAGTTGAGGCCTGTGTCTACAGAGCGGAGGCCCTTTGTCTAGCGTCGGTTTTACCAGGTGCTAGAGCCCCGGCAGGTACAAGTGCACCAACTGTACACACGTTAGTTGAGCAGCGCTGTCTCACACACTTGGGTGGAAACTGCTACTTGTGGATACCAGGGTGGTTGGGTGCCCAAGGGCCCCTCTGTACTTTGGGGACTATCTTACCATAGATGGGACATTGCTTGAAGAATACTGTGGGGTTGCGGCCCTGCGAGGCCATGGTACTTTTGTTCATTATTCTTCTGATGCATGCAGTAAACTGTTATTATTACCATCTGCGTATGTATTACTGTATTGAAGTCCAGTAAGGGGTTATCAGACATAGTAGGATCCCGTACAGGTGGAGGCGCTGTCAGACGGATCAGGCACACCCCAGGCTCCCAGTAGCGGAGTGTCAGGTCTCCTGTGAGCCGCAGGTAACACACCCTATCTTCCAAATGGGGTGGGGGAAAGTGTGCTACATGTGTTTTAGCTTTGAACTTGACATATTTTGTTTCACTTAATCTACTACGTAACTACTACCCACCACTTCACTTCGTCAGTTCATCGCAGTTAGCAGTAATTATGATCAAGGATCTCTTAAAAAGTATTACTTTTGTTTCAAGTGTAATCATAGGGCTACATTGGAATCCTACCGATAGAGGCCATTTTTTTAATTATTTTAGAAGTACTCTTTCAAACTGTCTCAATTGTATTATCAGGGGAAAAAAAACAGCATTAAGATACAGGCCATTTGAACACAACTGTATCTATTGATCATCAATTTTGATTTAGCCAAGCTAAATGAGGACAAATAGTCAGAACAAAATCTCACTTTGATCCCTTGTACATAGATCATTCTAGAATGTCCAATTTAATGGGACATCTGTACCCAGCAACAGAGCTACCTTGATACCCAAACTGACATTTTTAATTACAGTAATTATTCATTACAGATCTGAATTTTGATACTTATTTTTTTGGAAATTACTATTGACCCAGTACCCAAATACCAATAGTGAATAGAGTATCCCATAATTCACCTTACCAACAGACCATGGCATTAAAGGGTTATTGCAACTGGCTTGCACTGGCATAATACCATCCATATTCATGCTAATTATCGAGAAAAGTGCACGATTGGAATTTTGTTTCTTAAAGAGGGAGAAAAATTTAGCTAAAAACCAACATATACAATATTTTATTTATGCCAGGTCTATTACCAAACATGTGGCAGCTGCAAGTTCCAAAAATGACGGGAATCATCTGTCAGTTCACTAAAAGACGAAGAAGCAAGTCTGCATTTTTAGCTTAAACAAAAAAAAAATGCACCAAATTCACCGTTTAAGAAATCTTTCCTTAAGAAAATTCCCATATAGGTGGGAAACTGCAGGATCTCTGAAGCATATTAATTTCATCTCCAGGGTCCCACTGCTTTACCAAAATATTGCTACCCAAGCTGGAGCTGTTACCAGCATGATCTACGGAGGCAAGTATCTTGGGAAGCAGGGGTTCCCCAGAGTTTAAATGAATGTGGTTCAGCTCTAGAGCCCACATTTCAAAAGGAAAAAAAAAACCCTGGTTGGAAACATAACTTTAAGCCATACAGCTAAACCCCGATATAGCGCGATCCGCTACACGCGGATCCGCTTATAACGCGGTTTGAGCGTGGTCCCCGAATTAAAAAAAAAATTTGAGTTTTTTTTTGCACACATTGCACCACACACACACACACACACACACACACACACACACACACACACACACACTGCATAGACTCATAGCATACACTCATAGCATACACTCACAGCACACTGCATACCTTCACAGCACTGAATACACTCACAGCACACTGCACACACTCACACCACACACACTCTCTTTAAGGGAGCTTGCTCTCGCAAGACGGAAGCAGGAAACAGAGACAGGGAGAAGAGCTGCCAGATGCCGGGTAAGTGCTGTGTGCTGTTGCCCCACCGGGTCTGGGAACGCTGGGAGAGTTCTCAGCTTTCCCCCTCCGGCAGACACGGTACCAACACAAAAAATAAATGAATTTTTTTTTTTTTTTTTTTTTTTTTTTTAAATCGGCAGCCATTTTTTTCCCGCGACCCTATTTATAACACGTGGTGGCCCCCGAGGACCGCGCTATAACGGGGTTAAGCTGTATTTAGCACTGTATTGTTCATTCACAAGATTGGGCCATAACATAATGCTGAACACTGCGTAAGAAATATGGCCCTGACCAATTAGGTCCTCAGTACCAATATGAAGATATACAAGTGGGCTTTGCATGCTGCAGAATATGAATGATAATACTAAAATCTGCACTGTGTATATATAGTAGCTTTCATGTCTGCGCTAGTCAGTGATGAGCCCTCCAATAGCGTTGGGTTCACTCTGGCTGGTTTGCCATAAGGCTTGTGCATTTAGGGTAAAGTCAGAACATACAAAAAAAAATTTTTTCATACAATGTGTGTGTGACCTCTCCAGTTAAAGATTTACATAATAGCATTACATCGTTAGGAGAACTTTGGTTTGCTAATCTATTGAACTGGTGGGTGCTGGAGTGAACATTGATGGGCAGAGAAAACTGGGGCATATCATCAAGAAGTACTCTGCCATCAAACACCTTCTGTGTCAGAAGACACTGTACTCACAGTTGACTTTAATAGGCTGTAAGGTGACTTCTGGAGACAGAAGGTATGTTCAGTAATAGCACTATTTTGTAAATATAGGCCAATGTGCCATTTCTGTATTGCGATTGCAGTCTTATCCTGGTTTTTACCACTTGGGTGGCATTAAGACATTTGTACATAAATACAAAAGTTATTGGAAAGGTTTCTACTTTAAGTACAGTATTTTGCAGCATTGCACACAAACTATACAAAATATTCCAGCACAGATTTATTTATTTTATATAAATGATGCGACTGAAGTTAAGTCTAGAAACTATGCCACGCAGAGCTAGCACAAACTCTGCGAGGAGATGCAGACTAGTGACATTGTATTTTAACACTTGCAATTAGATATGCCGTCACAATTGCCATTCAACACAGGAAACATTAGCCCCATAAGTTGCTGGATAAAAAACAATGCATCACATGGAATAGATATTTTTAAATAGAAAATTGGGCGCGTGTATTATGAACTTTGCATAGTACGTATACTCATCCAACAGACGCCGTGAGTGTATACAGATCTGAAGGGAATAAACACTAAATAAACAAAATGTTTATTTTTTTCTCTGTTACAAAAATGAAGCTAACCACTGGTAGATGAAGGTCTAATTTGCATGGTTTGTGATTTTCCAGCTAATCTCTTATCTTTGGTTACTTTGCTTTTACAATATGCTTTTAGTTTAAATAGGTTTTCTATTCATCCATAAAGATACAGTAATTTTTCAAACCTGATGAAGGATCATACACCAAAACCTTGCCTTACTTGCATTTACACTTCGTGTTAGGTTTTTAAATTAAAAAAAAAAAAAAAATTGTACAGTACTCTACTTTAGAATTTTGGCCGATTAGTTCATGTAATTATAGTCGCTGCAACAAAATATCAATATTAGGCTTCATATCATATTCAGTAAAATTGACCTTTTCAAGTCTGTTAAGGACGTGGGAGGGGAATGCACTGCAGAGGTATTATTGATAAAAGTTGAAAGGGTTCAAGCGGGAGTGGAAACTTACCAGGCCTACTGTCCCGTGCTTTCTGCTTCTGACCATTTCATTTGATACATGTAAATCTACTGCAATAACGTGCATTCAAATTTCACTACTTAAGGGGGTGGGAGGAAAGTTTTTTAAAGATTGGACATTTGTAAGATATCCTTCATAAATGGGCACCTATGTTTTAATCCTCTAAGTGCCTGAGGAACCATATTGCCACAGCCCATCCAGAACATAGCGACTGCTAGATTTCATTCAGTGCTCCAAAGAACAAGATCTCCCCCAGAAAATCTGCTAAAAAAAGCCAATGCTATAGCCACTAAAGGCCCACAACAGGTTAAACCAGTGGTTCTCAAACCGCTGGTCATGGCCTACCAACCACACCAAGTTTTAGCCATGACCAATGAATTTACACACATTAAAGCACTTCATTTGTATATGAATAGGAAATTAATTTGTAATCCAAAAAAAAAAAACATGGCATAGATAAAAGGCCAACAACAAAAGAGCAAGAACCCCAAGGAGAGCACTCACACACTAGTGTATATAATCAGGTGTACCAAAGACCATGTGGTGATGGGGAGGAGTGAGTGAACTGTAAAATTGTAAATCTTTATTTGAGTCGTAACTCAGAACGATAAAATATAGGGAAAACGCTATGGGTCAAGTGAGATACTATTATGAGCCAGTATACAGCGAATTAAAATTGGACGAATGGACCAGGGTAACAGTCCATGTGCTATCTAAACTCCTATATTAACCACTACTGATGTAGACAACTGCCTATGTCAGTATAGGCCCCACCGTAGTATGTGGTAGGGGATAACACTGATGTCCTATAGTAATGATAAGGCCAAATACGTGCTGAGGTTGATAGTCACAGTGAATAACTATAAGCCTAGTAGCGAATAAGCAGTGCGTATTAGTAGTTATCTAAACAGTACACTAGTAGTGTCTGTTAACAAGTTTGATTCCCAATAATGGGGTACCGTGTGTAGGTGGTAATATAGGGTCCAGGCTCCTAGGTCCAAGTTATTGGCACCACAGTAAATGGTGTGATGGTAATCTACAGCAGGGACATATACAGATATCCACACAGGTAAGTATCAAGGCGAGTATCTGTACGGCCCAATGATCAATAAGTCATAGATGTATCAATAATGACTCCATGATTGCACATACAGTGCCAGTTCACATGCATAGGGACCGTAAATTGCCCTGCCTGTATGGAGGCAGTATGGAATGCAGTCAGTAGCTGCTGAACAGTGCACAAGTCGTGCCTGTTAACATGAATCGTATAGTCATGTGTGTTTGCATAAGGTGTAGAGTCAGTAACTGCTACTACAGTGCACTAGTCGTGCCTGTAAACATGAATCATGTAGTCATGTGTGCATCCATACAGTGTAGAGAGCAAGGTTGTTAGTGCTACTACAGTACACAAGTAGTGCCTGTTAACATGAACCATGGAGGAATCACGGGATTCATTCGTCCTGTGTACACGAGCATACCTCTAATAACATGGCTGTGCACCGTCAGCTGGAGACCGGGTGCCCAAGTCTAACAGCCAGGGGTGCGCTCGTGGTTTAGATAGCTATTAACAGAATATTTTAGTGGCAAAGCCCCATTTCGGAGCCTGCTGGGGATAGGAAGCACTCCGACCGCAAGCGCATGTCCCGCCCCTCTGACGCGATGACGTCATCAATCGCCGACGTACGTTTCGCTAGTACTGCTTTGTCAATAGATAAAAGGCCTACAGAATTTTAAAACCATGGTTCTAAACCAAACCTGGACATCTCCCGAACTGGTGGATATGATTCCGGCATAGAATAACCACCTCTAAAACAAAAGCAATTTGCAGAGTTACTTTGTGCTGCTGCTGCAAAACAAAAACAAAAAACCAACGCAAAACCCACCAGCTCCCAACAAATTAAAGAAAAATAGTTCGAGGTACAGTATATTCACTCATTTTAATAACGATGAAAAGGACAAAATTTGAAACAAAATACTGTACCCAACACTTAATGACACAAGTTGGAAAACGAATACTTGTTCCACATCAGATTACCCATACTCTGTGAAAGAGGCAGATGGGGTTTCAAGTGCATACACAGTTTAAATAACCCAGTGACCACTATAATTAAAAATATATATATATTATATTATGACTGGATGTAGTGCAGCTCCGGAAATTGACTCAATCCAAGTCCAAGCAGGTACACTGAAGTAGAGGATCAAGCGCGCAAATATTTCCAGAAGGTATGTGAAAAACAAGAACAGACATTTTATATTAAATCAAACAAAACTGCACTATCTTCAATTACACACAAATTATATTAAAGCATCCAAATGTGTACAATTGTTACAGTTTTTAAAAAAAAATGCTGACATACTTCCATTGTAAAGTTGTTTCTACATCTTTACTATAGAAATCACTTATCCTAACATTTTTCTAGCACATCACAGTGGCTACATTTCTACAGGAAGCCTGAAGTGTCAGGCTATTATTTCATGCCCTGGAGAAACATCCACAAGGAGATGAAAAATAGATGAACACAAAACACTGTCAGCTATAGCACTTAAACGCTTTTGCTGTGCATTTTAAGATCCCTTTATTAGTGGGCCCCAAAAGACTAGCAATCTTCTTAAATTAGGAATGTCAACTGGTTATACATCTTATTTAGCAGGTGCTTAAAGATGCAATGCTACTTCCTTGTTCGTGCCCAGATCTCTACCCCTCCCCCCTCAACCTTTGCCTGATCACATCCCTCTCTGAAATGCTCTATTAATGTTTTTATTTTATTTTTTAAAGGTACAGTATGTAAAAATGCCTGCTACCTCAGACCTGTTTTGAAGTTTGTTTTGCAATGCATTGCAGCTGCAAAATCCTTAAAAACCCATTTGAAAAGGTGAGAATATGTTGCAAGCCGAGTGCTTTCACACACTATCCAGTCTTGTTACGCGAAAACACACCATAACCATAATTCATACCCATTTCTGCAGTACTAAAAATATTGTGACCACACAAATAAAATGCAGCGATCATTATTTCACATCTGAAAGTAATCCTTTTGGATTAAAGTAGAATTCATAGTCCACAAAAGGATTAGCCTTTCTAGTTGCTGGTATTTTTCCAGTAAATCTAAAGAAACCTCAATGTGAACCCCAATTACATTGTAGCTTCCATTGGCCCACAGGGCTCAGGCCAAATTGGTGGCAATTTTGATTTCTCGATTGGAAGCAAAAAGCACTTGAAAAGTTAAATCTCAGAAACCTGGGTGATCAGTTTAAAAATGTTGGGGGGGGGGGGGGGGCGGCTGGTGTGAGAGGTCATCGCGGATGCACGTTTGCCAAGATATCTCCTTGCAATTCGCCAATATAATTCAATTTATCCCCAATCGACACCTTCCCCCGAGTCACAGACTGCAGCGGTAGGTGGGAGAAGCAGCGGGGATTTTCAGCAAGGACGGGAGGACAGAGACTCCAGATCTCTCCTGTTTTGTACCTTGTAAAGGCTGAGAAGGGTAAAAAAACAAAAAAAAAAACCCCACAAAAACAAAATAAGGATGGCGCCGACCCGAGCACTTGGGAGTGCGCAGCACCAGTCTCAGAATCAGGCTGCTGGAGCAGAAGCCCTGGAGAGACAAGCAACACAGAAACTCAGCTAACAGGGACACTGCAGAAAAAGAGCCAGAGGTGTGTGTGTGAGAGTTGAGTCACTACAATGGATGACAGTGATCACAAAGCAAGATCTGCAGTGTACGCTCAGAGAAATGCAAGTGAGTTTCCAATCAGCTGTGGACAGAGCTATAAAACAGAATTTAAGACAGAAGTTGCTTCACTGGCAAAGAGAACCACGGAGCTGGAAACTAAAATAGATGCCGCCTTAAAAAATCAGGTAAATACGGATGACTAGGTTCTGCATCTCAGCGAAGATATGAGCTATGCGAGACCGTATGGATTATCTTGAGAACAGGGAACGAAGGCAGAACCTGTGAATCCACCATATCCACGAGTCCGTGTCTGCGGAAGCCCTGCAGCAATATCTTAAAACTCCACCACTCAATAGATCCCCAATTACAAGAGAACGAACTTGTGATGGACAAAGCTCCGAGCGTTGGGACCTAGATTTGATAATCCTAAAAGAAGCAGAGATGTGGTTCTAAGGCTCCATCAATATACGACCAAGGAAAAGATGATAAAGGGGTGCAAAAATAGAGGCTCAATTGATTCCCAAAATGACTAGCAAGATCTTCCAGGACCTGTCCAGACTGACAACAGATCAACAAAGTGGACTGCGCCCGGTAACAGCGATACTTTAGGAAAAAGGGATTTGAGACCGATGCGCCTTCCATTCTGCTTTGTAGTCTATCACGAGGGCAAACAGATTTCACTCCATTATCCTGAGGAATCTGTCCTTTTCTAGCTGCTTTAAATCTGGCCCCCAAAGATAGATCAGACCAGCAAGGAGCTCGGGGTAAGAATACAGTGGATGATCGAGGGAAAAATGGCCCAGAAATGAAAGTTAAGGCTGGCTGTGTTTTTGAAGAGGCCCCGTTGGGTTTCTTGGAGTTACAGTAGAGCCTGAAGCGGTTTCCCCTACCGGTGATCAGAAAACACGTCCCCAGTTTTCGTTCTTTATATTTAATTATAGGGATGGTTTTGTGACCTGGGATCTGCCGCTCGCAGCCAGAACCCTGATCTGCCGCAAAAGATATATAGATGAAGAATGAACAGACTAGGGACCGGGTGGTGGGTGAGTGGGCCTCGGCCCCAAGATTATGATGAGACAATGACCTTTGGGGGGGCTTGACATCACACTTAAACCAAAGTTACATACACAAGGAATCATATGTTTCATGCAAGGGCAAGAGCAAACTGCCTGAAATTATATTATATACACCTCTAGTGGTATTATAGTAGGAAAAGCTACATGTGTATGTGGTGCATAATAAGTAGGAATTTGTTAAGTATTTGTTAAGTTTCTATATTCTGACCAAGTTACGGTGTAGGTCTGATCGGGATGTCGAGTGACAGGGGGGGGGGGGTGCGGGGAGTTGGAGGGAGGCCTGCATGCCCGATACCAGTGTGCTCCCAGTAGGGCCATATGCCCCGCCAAACCAGATTAAGTAGGGTCTGGCCGCAAAACTTGTATGAGTGGCTGTATACACATCTAATAATTTAGTTTTTATTGTTTTTGTTTCCCCCAAGTTTTCAAAGGGGGAAAAGTATCCTCTTTTTTCTTTTCCACTTTTGTACCCCACAACCATCAAGCTGTTCTGAGCACAACTTTCACATGAAAGACATGACACCGGGAATGGCTAGCCAAGTCCCATTGAAATAAGTGTCCCTGAATGTTAAGGGTCCAAATAGTAATTGTAAACGTAGATTGGCCCTAAAAGAAATGATAAAACTGAAAGCAGATATGGTCTTTCTGCAAGAGACACTTAGATACCCAGGAACCCCCAAATACCTTTAACAGGGTATGCCCTCTAGCATTTTATTCGTCTTTTCCCACTAAGAAGAGGAGGTTGCGATTCTGATAGAACAGTATTTCCCGTTGCAGACACTAGAGGTCAAGAGACACCGGGAAGGGAGGTCACTGGTGGTCCATGGCCTTCCCTCATGTCTACATATTACACTAATGAACATATATGCACCTAACGAGGCACAAATACATTTTCTACGGGTAACATTGGAGTAAATTGGGGGATAATCAAGAACAGTTCTATATTGTGGGTGATATTTTAATATGGTCCCAGACCCAGATGTGGACAAGTCCACACACCCAGGGCATTCACACACTGCAATGACTGTGTAGCAAATAAATTTAGATTGCCAAATCAAAGAATTTGGGACTGGTGAACGCCTGGCGTTGCTTGTATAAAGGGCAGCGAGATTATTCTTTTTATTTACTACCACACGATTTGTTTTCTAGACTCGATAATATTTTCATCTCCAAATATCCTTGAAGTTTTGGTCCACTCACATATAGGGCCTATTACATGGTCTGAACACGCCCCGGTGGCCATCCTGTTTGAACCCCATTTGCCAAGATTCAATCACTTCATTGGAGGATGAATGATTCTTCACTAAATTATCTGGAGATTAGCACACAAATTGGAGACTCACTCAAAAATTATTTTCGGTCTAACAATGGATCTGTAAAATCAACAGCGATTTTGTAGGAGGCACATAAGGCCACGATTAGAGGACAGCTTATTTCAATAGCATCATTCAGAAAGAGAAAAATGGAATATTTAACGGAAAAAATTATAAAGTTGGAAAGCTCACATAAAAAGTTAAAAAAAGTCAAGGACTGTATATAACATTTTGAACCAGGCAAGGGAAGAATTTAAGAGGTTACAATTGGAGGATGTAGAGAAGCTCCTTAAATGGACTAAGCAGACGTTTTATGACAAGGGAGGAGTGACTCTACAACCCCTCATGGATCAGAGGAATTTGCTAAATTTTATACGGAACTTTACGATCTAGATAATTCAACCCCGAATGCTAAAACTCTGGGCTTGACCCAGATTGAGTATTATCTGAGAGATTGTGCCCTCCCAAAATTGACGGAGGAAGATTTTAAAAGCAAAAATAACTCAGGTAGAATTGTGGAGAACTGTTGGCTCTTTCAAAGCATCAAAGGCACCGGGCCGAGATGGTTTTTCAAATCTGTATTATAAATTTTTGATATGAATTTTAGGGCCTTGTCTGATGTATCCATTTAATGATTTTCTCAGTGAAAAACAATTCCCTCCACAGATGAAGGCCAATATAGTGGTGATCTCTAAAGAGGGAGAGGACCCTTTTTAATAGCTACAGGCCAAACTCACTGCTTAACACGGATTTGAAAATCTATAGCAAAATTTTAGCCAACAGGTTGAATACAATACGCCCAAAACTAATTCACTATGATCAGGTGGGATTTGTTAGCGAATGCCAGGCATCAAACACAAGAAAAATTATTAATGTTATTGATCAGACAAGTCTAAACTGAAAGCTATGCTGCGGAGCCTAGATGCAGAGAAAGCGTTTGATTGGGTAAGGTGGGATTTCCTAGATAAAATAGTAGAGCCATTTGGATTTTACGGAGTTTGTGCTCTCTAGCAGTCGCCAACAGCCACCCTGAAGATACCAGGTAGGGAGGGGAAGCGAAGAACAATTAAAAAATGGGACTAGGCAGGGGTGCCCCCTTTCCGCTTAGACAATCGAGCCTCTCGCGGCCACCATCAGACCCCTCTCAAATATACAAGGGATTACAATAAAAGAGGAGTGCAACAAAATACCGCTGTTTGTAGATGATATTTTTACTGTATCTAACCCATTGACATCTCTTCCGAATTCGCAGTCCACACTTCGGGGGTTTGGTGAGCTCTCTGGGTATAAACTAAATATGAGAAAATAAGAAGCTCTAAATTTGACGATAACTGAAACGGTCGAGGTGCTTAAACGGCACCGACTATAAATGGAAAAAGACCAATTTGAAATATAAATTCCTAGATCTTACCAGAGATTAGAATTATATCAATTGAATTACCCTGACCTATTCTTTAAAAAAAAAATCTACAAGCCTGGAATTCTCATTGTATTTCCTGGATAGGTCATAAAACTGCAGTTAAGATGAACATTCTCCCTAGACTTTTAAAATGCATTGGCCAAAGGGTTTAACTAAATGACCATTTTTCAAGTGATAGGTATTTCACTGTGTATTTTTGTCATATTGGATACAGCTCTGGGCTTTTGTTTTTGTTCCTCACTCGAATATAAATTAAGTTCAGAATCGAATTATGCAGTTTATTTGGAAACACAAACAACCGAGAATAGCTAGGTCAATTATGTTGGATGCCAAGGAGGGAGGTGGTATGGTTGTTCCAAATATTTTAAAATATTATATAGTCTCCCATACAAAACAAACGGTTTACTGGCACTCCCTGAGAGGAGTGTATGCCTGGGTGGTTCTGGAGTGCTCACTAAAAACCCAGTTGGACTGTCATCTTTATTATGGTCTAGTTCTGGGATGGGGCCCGGGAGACAGTCGTAGCCGACAGTAATTGGATTTACTTTGAGAATTTGGCAGAAGGAAAAAAAGAAATATAAGGTTATGTTTACCGCTTCAAGGCTCGCGCCCCTGTTCGGTAATCCAGGGTTTAGCCCAGGTTTTCAGGGTCTAGGTTTTGAGATTTGGAGACAAAGAATTCTGGAGGCGGGAGAATAGAAAAGGACAAGCTAATGTCTTATGAGGAATTGATGAGAAAGTATGGTCTGCCCCAAACTGAGCTGTTTAACTATATACAGGCCCGACATTGTGTGTCAGGGCTTCTATGATGAAGAATTTCCTAGATATACGCATTTTGAAGATCAATGTAAAACAAATACCAAAGAGGTTTGATATCTCTGTACCAGGAGCATATGCATGCATATATGTATATACTGTACACACACAAATTTCAGCTTGCACTCAATGTACTCAAAAACATCAACAGGTGCCAGTCTCTAATAATAATAGAACAACATTACCATTCTCACGTCCGGTAAAGGAAGACTGCACTGAGATCAGTAAAGGGGAAAAAAAAGTCTGTATTTCTCCCCTCGAGAAAGGTTCCACTCCGAAACTGAAACGTCAGATTGGGCGGCCTGTTCATTTTGTCCTGATGCCTTATACAGACTTTTTTTTTGGCCTTTACTGATCTGAGTGCAGTCTTCCTTTACCGGATGTGAGAATGGTAATATGACACACACACACACACACACACACACACACACACACACACACACACACACACACACACACACACACACACACACACACACTTAATCAGTGGGCTCTGGATTACTGGGAAGATATTTGGGAGAATGTGGGTACAACCTCTATATGTACGGTAACAAAGGAGAATATATATAACATTTTGTTACTTTGATACTAGACCCACAAAAGATTAAATCAGATGTTCCCGAGGACCTCAGATAGATGTTGGAGGGGTTGTGGACAATTAGGAGATTTGGCACATATCTGGTGGCATTGCCCAGTAATGCAGATGTACTGGAGGACAGTTTTGAAACTAATAAAAGATGTGACAGACATTAAAATCCTGCTAGACCCAATTCTGATTGTTCTGGCTAAACATATGGAAGGTGTGAATCATTATACACAAAAATGCATCCTTTTTCTAACAAGGGCTACATGCGCTGTAGCATTGGTGTGGAAAAAGACACTCCCACCCTCAGAAGAGAGGTTATTAGAAGGGTCAATGGCGTTCAATTAATGGAGAAACATACCTCATTACTGAATCACACCACTAGGAAGTATGATGGGGTGGGGTGCCCTGGGATGCGCTCCCAAAGGGAGAGAGGTTATGGGAGAGCTGAACGTAAAATATGGCGTTTATCAAATGTTGCATGATATGTAATGTGACTGTGAGAAATTTGATACAAATTTGATTTATCGTTCACCTTCATGTGAGAAAAAAAATATATATACACAAGTCCAAAAAAAAAAAATTCTTGGGGGGGAGAGATTGTGTCTTTAAAAGCATGTTGAAACTAATAAAAAGCAGTCACATCTAATATCACTGCCACCTACACAGACTACTACCAATAAGTTTACAACTTCCTATGCAGCGCCATGAGTAGGCAAGTATGCCATGGTTCTTTTTGGATAGGAACGGTCATAACATTTTTGGTCAAATATTTTGGAAACTTGTACCTTAAGGACACAATCCATTTTAAGCACATGAAAACGAATGCTATAATATCAAGGATCATGTAGGTCTGTACATTTTCAACGTCAACCAAAGCCATTGTTGGTACCATCCAATTATTAGGACACATAATATAAACAATAATAAACACCCATAATAACAATGATTCTCAAAGTGAAACCAAATTTTGCTGGGACGGGCTCTCCTCTTGAATTAACTTGTGTGCTAAAGGGGCTTTAGTGATTATTTGCAGAGGGCAAATAGAAGTAATACACAGAAAATGTTGTTACAGTAAGCAGGTTGCTCCGTTAAGCTCTATAGCCACCTACCACCTCTGTTTCAGCATCAGTAATACCAAATCTCCCTACTTCCCTTGTTTTAAAGCTTGTAAACTTTGGTTAGCAGGGAAAGGCACAAAATAGAAAATTGTACCACTTTAAAAGTAATTTACACTAGTTGCATAACCCACATTGACTTTATTATAATTGAGGGAGGGTTAATGTCCTACTCTTCACCCCCAAACACCTGTCAAAAATGAAAGTAATTTAAAGTTTACAGTGGGCAGTTTAATCCCCTTGGACCAAACAATATTCTATGAAAGACTTAAGATATCCAACTTAACATTGTTATGCAAGCTACTCGAGAAGGGGGGAAAATGCCTCTTCCGGCTATCATTAACTAAGGAAACAGGTTCTCTGCCCACTCAGAGCCCAAAATAAACCATTGGAAAATTAGTTTTTCACAGTGCATCTCTGAATTGTCATACTTCCACAGAAATATTAAACAAACTGAGGGGATCAATGTTTGATTAGCTGAAATGCATGAAAAATAATTAAAAAGCCATTTAAAAGCATAAAAAATGAAAACTTCTTTTAATCAGTTCTGTAATGATAGATAGTCTGCATTTTTTTTAACTTTTGCGTTTAGTGAATTTCTTAATGCACTGATAATCCTTTGGTTGCTACAGCAACAAATTAAAATATCCACTTACTCTACGAGCTCTGCGCAACAAAGTATCACAAACAAATATGTTGCTATGTTTCAAACAGCAGACATTACTCTGAAAGCTGTAACAATAATATCTAACATTACATTACCAAGTGTAACATCAGCTGCAGCATTTCAGACTGGCAAACATGTTAGTCACACAATCAGGATTTTTACAGATAACAGAAGCACCGGACTATTGCCAGCTTAGGTAAGAATGTAGAATTATACATTGGCACGTGCTTAAAAGAAAAGAAAAAAAAGGGGGAAGGGAGGGAGAATGTACTGTAGTATTGTCACTTTAATCTGATACCTTTTAACTGGAAAAGTCTGCAGGACTGAAACGGTAGTGGACCGTTCACTAGATGCAGTATATGGGATACAGTTCATGTATGGTAATGTAGTGCACATGTTACCCTGGATGCAGTACACCTACAGTAGGTCCTAGAATTTCAGGGTTTGTATGGAGATAGTCAATCCAGATTGACTGATCCTGATCTACCTACCCTGCTGATCTTTTGCTTACATTCACTCATAGGCAAAGTTAATGCCCAAACTACTAGAGCTGGTGTGCGCGCATACTGGGGGGGGGGGGTGTTACCATGGCAACATCGCTGGTCCTCTTCTGCTGCACTGTCAGCCATTTAGTGATCCCCCGGTCTGAATCTTTGCTGATCAATCACAGGAGAACGGATTGATCGGCAATTTAGAAAATTACTTATGATTGTGTGAATTGTATTGATGCACATATTGAAAGGGGGGAAAAAACCAGCAGCTTGGACTGTCGCTTTAAGTACTGTAGCACTATAAAAATTGTATTTAGAACCAATTTCACTCTGTTGCAGTCAAACTTTTTATTCCCAAAATATTCCTGATATGTGTACTGAAACAAAATCCTGTCCAACATACATTTGAACCTTGTCCCATTTTCAACACCAAGATACTGAGTCTCAAACACTGAAACCCTGATGACTGACTCAACTCAAGTCTGCAATAGAGTGGATTCAGTAACCTAGTATACAGTCATGTGAAAAAGAAAGTACACCCTCTTTGAATTCTAAGGTTTTACATATCACGACATAACAATCAGCTGTTCCTTAGCAGGTCTAAAAATTAGGTAAATACAACCTCAGATGAACAACAACACATGACATATTACACCGTGTCATGATTTATTTAACAAAAATAAAGTCAAAATGGAGAAGCTTGTGTGGAAAAACTAAGTACACCCTTACCGCTTTCATAGGAATTAAGATGCTAAGTAGCAGACAGGTGCTGCTAATCAAATGCCCCTGATTAATTGATCAGCAAGTGTGACCACCTCTATAAAAGCCGAAGTTTTAGCAGTTTGCTGGTCTGGAGCATTCAGGTGTGTGCTAACACAATGCCCAGGAGGAAAGACATCAGCAATGATCTTAGAGAAGCAATTGTTGCTGCCTATCAATCTGGGAAGGGTTAAAAGGCCATTTCCAAACAATTTAAAGTCCATCATTCTACAGTGAGAAAGATTATTCAAAAGTGGAAAACATTCAAGACAGTTGCCAATCTTCCCAGGAGTAGACATCCCAGCAAATTCACCACAAGGTCAGATCGTGCAATGCTCAGAGAAATTGCAAAAAAAAAAAAAAAAAAAGGCACATCTCAGACTCCACAGGCCTCAGTTAGCATGTTAAATGTTAAAGTTCATGACAGTACAATTAGAAAAAGACTGAACAAGTATGGTTTGGAAGGGTTGCCAGGAGAAACCCTCCCTCTATTAAGAACATGGCAGCACGGCTTAGGTTTGCAAAGTTGCATCTGAACAAACCAGAAGACTTCTGGAACAATGTCCTTTGGACAGACGAGACCAAAGTGGAGATATTTGGCCATAATGCACAGCGCCACGTTCGGCGAAAACCAAACAGCATATCAGCACAAACACCTCATACCAACTGTCAACTGTCAGGACCTGGGAACCTTGCAGTCATTGAGTCGACCATGAACTCCTTTGTATATCAAAGTATTCTAGAGTCAAATGTGAGGCCATCTGTCCGACAGCTAATGCTTGGCCGAAATTGGGTCATGCAACAGGACAATGATCCCAAGCAAACCAGCACATCTACAACAGAATGGCTGAAAAAGAAAAAAAATCAAGGTGTTGCAATGGCCCAGTCAAAGTCCAGACCTCAACCCGATTGAAATGCTGTGGCAGGAGCTTAAGAGAGCTGTGCATAAACAAATGCCCGCAAACGTCAATGAACTGAAGCAACGTTGTAAAGAGAGGGCCAAATTTCCTCCACAATGATGTGAGAGACTGATAAAGTCATATAGAAAACGATTACTTCAAGTTATTGCTGCTAAAAGTGGTTCTACGAGCTATTGAATCATAAGGTGTACTTAGTTTTTCACACATTGCTTCTCAATTTTGGCTTTATTTTTGATAAATAAATCATGACAGTGTAATATGTCATGTGTTGTTCATCTGAGGTTTTATTTATCTAATTTTAAGACCTGCTAAGGAACAGATGATTGTTATTATGTCCTGATATGTAACACCATGGAATTCAGAGGGTGTACTTTATTTTTCACATGACTGTATATGTGAAGTACTATATTAAATACAGTACAACTCAAGCCTATAGCAATTGCTCCTTTAACAGCCTGTACCTTTCAAAGATCAGAAAGTTCTGCCACTCTTGGCCTTTTTAATACCTAGGGTTCCCAAAATAATGTTTTATACCAAGCAATAGCGATTTTCAGTGGTCTTTATCCCTACATAGAAAGGTTCAAAGTGTAGTCCTGCCTGGATATGCAGTGGTATAGTTAGAAAGTACAGAAAAATTATGAGGATCACATCTTTCAGCACATCACAGCAGATGCTCAACAAATCCATAAACTACTTTTCCCAGTTACAAGTTTGTAAGAGCACATGATTTGGAGCACACAATTTATCCCACTTCAGGGAAGGATGCTATATTCGTATATAATTTGCAGTTTGTTACAATCCCTGAAATGTGCGGTTCTCTCTGCTTGACTCCAATACAGAGGAATAGACCTACGTCAAAGTAGGGCTTTTTCTGTTTTCACTGTAGAAACTTCAGCCCAAGAGAAAAATAGGGTAAAATAATTTATTGAAGAAAAACTAAATGGCTTGACCGAACAGAGATGGGAAGGAACAATGTTCTGTTTAGAAGCTTTGGTGCAAATAATTGTTGGAAAGTTCTTTTTTGTCCTTATTTGGAAGTTTGCCTGTGCTGAAAATTGAGTGATATGAGAAAATCAAGCTGCCCTATTTTTACAGTTGAAAGCTTCATTGATTCACACAGAATGAGCTAGACTGATATTCTGTGGCATTGCAGTGACCTACATCTGATCCAGTGCATATGCATTTGAAAATATTGCAATAAAGACAAAAATTATACAGTCATTCCTGATTTTTGGCAAACCAATGATACAGAGCAGGTGTTTCTTTTAAGTACATATTAAAAAAATAATAATAATAATTTAAGTTTGAGACACACACACACACACACACACACACACACACACACACACCTCAAAGTGGTGGGAAGATGGCAATGGGTAAGGGTGAAAATATATAGTGGCACTTGTGCTAGCAGGTTCCAAGATAAAAAATGAACATGGAATTGAGTTTACGGAATGTACAGTAGCTTACAATCTTGGCCACCACATGACTGAAGCCTGCACCATTTTGATTTAAGTGATGAATGGTTAGTTTGCTATAAATTACAGCCCATTGCAATTGAAGAAGAAAATTTTTTTAAGGCAAAAGCCAGGCAGAATGGGACATTTGGCAGCGACCAAAACCCAAACCTAGTAATGGGACATTTCGATGCAAAGCCCGCTCCTGCTACCAACTGCCACGCAAGCCAAGCCTGCCACTCAGACATCTGCATGTTTAGAAAGTGTCCCGCGTGGGACATTTAAATATGCAGTTGTTGGGACGGGCGCGGTAGACCTGGTTTGTCAGCTGCGCAGTGGACATGCGCAGTGGACATGCGCAGTGGACATGCGCAGACATCGCATAAAATCGTTCTGGTGGCAGAACACCAGTTGATTGGTCATGGCCAAAACATCCTAGACCGGAAGCAAAAGCCATCAAACAGCAGAGAATTCCAGCTACATTACAAAAAAAAAACGTTCAACATGCTGCAGTTGCATAAGAAAGCTCTGATAATGAAAGATTACAGCTGAAAGCAGAGAAAACGGAAGAAAAATCACAAAGATGGAAAAAAACAGGATATCAGATGAAACAGTTACTGAGGAAACAAAAAAAGTAAGCAATGCCAAGACGGAGGGGGGGGGGGGGGAAGGAAAGTGTGCTATACAGAGTGGTGCAAGCGCATAACGGGGGATGAAAGAACATTTAACTGCAATATGGTAAAGAGTATAGATGATACAAGTTTAAAGATTGTGGAAGAAAACAAACCTATAGCACAAATTAGAGACAAACAGAACATAGTGTAATCTCTAAATTGTAAGAGTGTCCTGCTGTCGTGACCTTCACTTATAGAATTGATGTCAAAATTAGGCAGAGGAGAGCAATCCTTGGTCTACTTTTGACTTGGAAGAAAAAGTACCATCGCGCAACCATTTATTTAACATACAAATACTTTTCACATGTACACGCCGCACACAATGTGTAGGTATGTTTTGGGCAAAGGGAACAATCCAAAATCTGCCACCAGGCATCTGTCCAGGCTGGGTCTGTCTCCGGTCCAAAAAGCGTCCGGCGCCTCACACCCGGCAACCGGTCTCTCTGTGCACTTCCGCATCGCGTGGGAGCTGGTCTCGTCTAGTGACATTTCGGCAGGTCTTAGTGCAGTATTTGATCCCAAAGCTCAGGACAGTTTTCCACCCTAATACTTTTGCAAATGGACACCCCTGACAAAGCATTGGCCAAACTTTTAGGGTGGAGAACAGGCATGAGCTTTGGGATCTAAAACTTCCTCAGACTGTCTCCGCCGAAATCTCGCGACGAGACCAGAAGTGCACGGCGAGACCGGCTGCCAGGTGCAAGAGGCGCAGGACGCTTTTTGGACCGGAGCCTTGACAGATTCTGGACTGTTACCTTTGTCCAATATATACCTACACATTTTGAGTCAAGTATACTTTTTAGAAGTTTTTGCATGTTTAATAAATTGTGTTGCGTGATGGTACTTTCATTTGCTCCCTCATATATTCATGCCTGAGCTGACATCTAAGAAAGAGGAGAGTCCAGCTACATCCGTTTTCCTCCAAGTTAAAAAGTAAACCAAGGATTCCTCTCCTCTGCCTGATTTTGACATCAATTCAGTAAGGGTAGATCACAACAGCAGGAATCTTTTACAGTTTACAAATTACACTAAGATCCGTTTGTCTCCTTTGCGCTGTATGTTCGTTTTCTTTTAAAGTCTACTGTTCTCTCTGGGTGAGAGATCCAAACCAGCTGCAGGTAGAGTATTAATTACACAGTCTAGATAAGTGATATGGTTTGTTAGTGTATTTGATATTTGCGCAGTTCTTATTCTCCCATTTGCAAGTTTAAAGATTAAGCAGAGACCTAGTTAGAGTGCGATTATTTGCTTCTTCCCAATCATAGAACGAATGCACATTGCAAAAAGTTGAGGCCTTCCACAAGATATTGTACATGTACACAGATAATACAATGCATAAATCAAGCAGATGAAGAGGATGTAAAAAACAACAACATTGATGTACCATGATGAGTGGCTCAGTGAGTAAAGACACTGATTGGCACAGAGTTTGACTGGGGAACCTTGTTCAATTCCCGGTGTCGGCTCCTTGTGACCTTGGCAATTCACTATCTCCCTGTGCCACAGGCACCAAAAACAGATTGCAAGCTCCATGGGGAAGGGACCCGTGTCTGCAAAATGTCTCTAAAGCGCTACGTAAAACTAGCAGCGCTATACAATAACATGCTGTTATTATTACCATGTGTTTCCAGAAGTAGCAAAAGCAATGAAAGACATGACCAATGGAAAGGCAGATGGGGGAAGATGGAATAACTACTGAAATCGTGAAGGAAGCTAAGGAAATAGAAATAATGATTGCCGAGTTTTAAGTACAGGAAAACGCCGGACCAATAAAGCAAAGTCAGTTCTCCTCATCCATAAGAAAGGAAACAAAGCCTCAGTCTAGTTCCAATGAAAAGGTTATTTTTTTTTACAAAGAAGCTCACTAAATAGGCTGTAACTTAAGCTTACCTAGCCTAGAAAACAAGCACAATTGTGCAGACCCTTTCAAGTAAACATTCCCTGTGCTTCAGGATGAATTATTCAACCATTGTATTCTGCCTGCACTCACTTATGGATGGGAAAATTTATTTGTAAAGTGCCAAGGTGTAGTGTCATACAATGGTACACAGACTTGTTACATACAAATAAGGGCAAACATGTCGAGAAAGAGGTAATGAGGGCCCTGCTCGTGAGAGCTTACAGTCGAGGGAATGAAAAAATGTTAAAACAAACAGGTAAAGTGTCTGTCCATTGTGGGATGAAGTATGGTCCCGCCAGACAGCCGATTCCATTAAGGTTTGAGGATGGGGATGTTACATAGCATGGAGATTGGACCAAACACATAGCTGGTCCAAGAAGAGGGAAGAGGGAATTTTCCATAATTGAGCAGAAGTTGAATGGTGAGTGCGGTAGACTAGTCTGGCAGGGTCTTTCGTATAGACTGGAGTTGGGATAGGCCGACAAGGGAAATTACAACTTGGAGACTAGTCAAGGTGGGACAAGATGAGTGAATAAAGACTCTAGTTGCATCATGAGTGAGAAGAGCTTATCTTATTTCTCAAGTGGAGATGGCAGGACTTGGTGAGGGACTGAGAGGAATCAGTCAAAAGATCACCTCTGGACAGTGAGCTTGAGGTGTTGACAGTGAGGGAGAGTTTGGGAGTAGGGGGCAGTAGAAGGGGGATAGAGGATTAGTTCTGTTTTGGACACGTTAAGCTTGATGGAATTGTGGAACACCCAGGAGGTGATTGAAGAGAGAAAGTTGGCCACACAGGACAGGAGAGGGGTCAGGGGCGGTGTACATTTTGGTGTTAATCGGCAGAAGATACTGAAAGCCAAAAGATTGTATTCATTCACCAAGATGTGTAGAGTCATTATAGCAGAGGGTTAAGTAGAGAGCCTTGAGGGTTAGAGGATAGTTTGTACGAGTGAGGAAAAGTAAGCCTGCTCGGCAAGGGAGAGGGCAGGGCTATAGGTGGTATCTTAATTTGCATTGGAGGAAGTTAGCTTAATAGCAGGGTTTCCTCCAGTAACATTCCGCATTGTGTGAACCCTTTGAGGTAGCAAATGATGTAGAAGCTTCAGACAACTCCAAATGGAGAGATGTAGGGTCGGTTCCACTCGGACTAAAAATATTTAATGTGTGTGACGGTAGGGGGTAGCCAGACTATCAAATAAAGGTTTAAGCCAGTTTGGTTACCCCCGGTCCGTGTGTTGGGTTTATAGAGTGCCAGCTCTTAAGATCAAGGTTCGTACATGCATAACCTGTAATGTGTGGTTATAAAGTATTGTGTGTTTTTACCTTTCCAGGAGTGCCAGCAAGCAGAGATTGCTGTGGTATGAGTTTCAATGGGGGTTTTGCAGAGAAAGTGTTGTCAGATTGTTTCTATCTAGCCAGGGTCCAGAGTTGCCGGTTCCCCTAAAAATGTAATCCTGGATGCGCGCACACACACACACACACACACACACACACACACACACACACACACACACACACACACACACACACACACACACACACACACACACACACACACACAGTCTCGGTAATCTCTCCCCTTGAAAATGCTTTCGCGACTCACCAATAGGGGTACCCTGTTTCAGCACAGACCAGAAAAGTAAAAAAGGGGATGT
This sequence comes from Ascaphus truei, assembly GCF_040206685.1. Lineage (NCBI taxonomy): Eukaryota > Metazoa > Chordata > Amphibia > Anura > Ascaphidae > Ascaphus > Ascaphus truei. The sequence continues at coordinate 314,869,374 of NC_134484.1, forward strand.
GAGGTGACCCTGAAACAGTTAAGGGGTCAGCCAGAACCGGTCTAGGTGTTCTGAGGGCTTCAACCATACATCTAAGGTTGTGAGGGGATGCTTAGAACCCATACTAAGTCTTGCAACAGTGTGCAGGGAATATGGCTGGTGAAAAGTGGAGTGCATATTTTTATTCTATTTCCCATACGTGAAAGACATAGGATTGATAAAGTGTATATTGCATTAACAAAGTGTGTGTTAAGTACATGTATGCTTTGTGCACAGTAAAATGAGGCACAGGGATGAAAAAGTGTTCCTGTAGCTGCGGGGATCCCCAAGTAAAAACATAGGGGTATCTCAGAACTTGTATTGGGTTGTGGGTTATGGATGTCCCCTGTAAAGTATAGGGAAACCTGACCTGTTTAAGGGCATTTAGGGTCCCCAAGGTTTATACTTTATTAAAGAAAAAAAATATAGAAGATAAATGGGCAGTCTATAAAACATTGTTAGAAAAGCACACTTATCAGTGTATACCCTTGGGTAATAAGTATAAAGAAATAAGTCAAAACCAATGTGGCTAAATAAACAGGTAGGGGAGGAAATGGACAATAAGAGGCAGGCGTTTAGATTCTTTAAGTCAGAAGGGACGGAGACATCGTATCAGAATTATAAGGAATGTAACAAAAATTGAAAAAGGGCAATCAAATTAGCAAAAATTGATAATGAAAAAAGGATTGCAATAGAAAGTAAGATCAACCCTTAGAAGTTCTTAAAGTACCCTAATAACAAAAAATTAGAAAAGAAAACATAGGACCCTCAGTGTGAGATGGACAGGCAGATTATTGGAGATAAGGAAAAAGCAGAGTTAGTAAACAAATTCTTTGCCTCTGTGTTTAACAGGGAAGAATTAAGTTAAATTGTAATGCCACAGGAGGAAGTCAAAACAACCATATTAATGAACAATTGGTTAACTGAGGATGAAGATCATATGCGGCTTGAAAAAATTAAAGTAAACAAGGCACCTGGCCCCGATGGCATACATCCAAGAGTTCAAGGACTTAAGCCCAGTAATAGCAAAACCATTATATTTAATATTCAAGGACTCCATTTCCACAGGCTCAGTACCACAAGATTGGCATAAAGCAGATGTGGTGCCTATAGTTAAAAAGGGAACTACTGCAGATCACAACTGGGGAATTACAGACCTGCAAGCCTGACTTCAATAGTGGGTAAACTACTTAATGGTTTAATACGGGATAATATTCAGGAATACCCAATGGAAAACAAAATTATTAGTAATAGTCAGCATGGATTTCTGAAGGATAGATCTTGCCAAACTAACCTTATTTGTTTTTTTGAGGCGGCAAGTAGGAATTTAGACCAGGGTAATGCAGTTGGTGTGGTCTATTTAGATTTTGCAAAGGCTTTTGATACGGTTTCACACAAGAGGTTGGTGTACAAAATAAAGAAAATTGGACTCAGTAATAATATATGCACCTGGATTGAAAACTGGTTGAAGGATAGACAGAGGGTTGTCATAAATGGAACTTTTTCAGGTTGGACTAAAGTAGTGAGTGGAGAACCTCAGGGATCAGTACTGGGACTCCTGCTTTTTAACTTTTTTATTAATGACCTTGAGGTTGGCATCGAGAGCAGTGTCTCCATCTTTGCTGATGATACTAAATTGTGTAAGGTAGTGGAATCAGAGCAGGATGTAATTTCTCTTCAGAAGGACTTGGAGAGACTGGAAACGTGAGCAGGTAAATGTCAGATGAGGTTTAATACAGATAAATGTAAGGTTATGCATTTGGGATGCAAGAATAAAAAGGCGAATTACAAATTAAATGGGGATAAATTGGGGGAATCCTTGATGGAGAAGGATTTAGGAGTGCTTGTAGACAGCAGGCTGAGCAATAGTGCCCAAAGTCATGCAGGAGCTGCAAAGGCAAACAAGATCTTATCTTGCATTAAACGGGCAATGGATGGAAGGGAAGTAAACATAATTATGCCCCTTTACAAAGCATTAGTAAGACCACACCTTGAATATGGAGTACAATTTTGGGCACCAATCCTTAGAAAAGACATTCTGGAACTAGAGAGTGCAGAGAAGAGCCACCAAATTAATAAAGGGGATGGACAATCTAACTTACAGTATGAGGAGAGGCTAGCTAAATTAGATTTATTCACATTAGAAAAGAGGTGTCTAAGAGGGGATATGATAACTATATACAAATATATTTGGGGACAATACAAGGAGCTTTCAAAAGAACTATTCATCCCACGGGCAGTACAAAGGACTCGGCCATCCCTTAAGGTTGGACGAAAGGCGATTTCACCAGCAACAAAGGAAATGGTTCTTTACAGTAAGGGCAGTTAAAATGTGGAATTCATTACCCATGAAGACTGATGGCAGATACAATAGATATGTTCAAAAAAAGTTAGACATCTTTTAAGAAAGGAAAGGTATACAGGGATATACCAAATAAGTATACATGGGAAGGATGTTGATCCAGGGATTAATCCGATTGCCAATTCTTGGCGTCAGGAAGGAATTTATTTTCCCCTCATGAGATATCATTCAATATCTGGGTTTTTTGTTTGCCTTCCTCTGGATCAATAAGTAGGTATAGATATAGGATAAAGTATCTGTTGTCTAAATTTAGCATAGGTTGAAATTGGATGTATGTCTTTTTTCAACCTCATCTACTATTTAACTATGTATCTATGTACGGTTCAGAGGGTGTTATACTGTATGTATAAAAATCCATGCAGTCAGCATTCTAGCCTCGAAGAGAATCCAGGATATGGAGGTAGGAGAACTATTTGGTGAGCAGGAAAAGGCCAGGTGTCCGTTCCAGGGAACAGAGGGCACCCCCACTGGGGCCCTGATTGTGACACCAGACTATGCAGGCTCTGCTAAGGGTTAGCTGGGGGGAGGGGGGGGGAGGGAAGAGAGAAGTTGCTTGTGGGAATATTTCCCATTGCCCGATACATATTTCCAGCCCACACGTTTTTTTTTCAAGCTGGCTCAACACGCCCTCTGCCATCCAGGTGAGCCCTGCTCCGATTGGCTACTGAGAAATATCTCACGTTTTTGATTGGGCTGTAGGTTTATATGAATGAAGCAGACGTAGAAAAAACTCTAACGCAGCTCAGATTTTCAGGTTCTCCCAAGTTTTTAGATTCTCTCAAGATTCTAAAGTTTCCAGTTTGCAGAGGCAAGGCTCTGCTTCAGCAAAATCTGCCTGGAATCTTTGCAGTTCCAAGACTACTTAGGGTAAGCTGGGGATTGATCAGCCCCTACACCGAGGAAAGAATAGTTTTGTACCCCAGGTCCAAGCAAGTGAGTTTTTTTGCCTGTATTTTGTGTATCATTGTGTGTTTGCCTATTTTAAGTGAATAAACTACAAGTTATTTGATTATCTTGTTTTGCTCAATGTATGATCCGGATAAAAAAAAAATGTAAATGGTCTGGTCTCACGTGACAACGAGTTTTGAAGCAAACAAGTTTGACATCATCACAAGAGTGGAGAAATTAGAATGGCAGTAGGCCAGTCATATCGCAAGACGACATGACTACCACTGGACAAATGTCAACTGGATTCCAAGAGATCTCAAAAGACCAAGACAATAACCAAAAGCAAGATGGGAGGATGTAATGAGATTTATTGGAGCAAAGAGGTTGAGAGACTTCCAATGGTCTCCCGGGTACTGCAGTTGCATCAGGCAGGAGACGAGCGGAGGAGGACCAATTGCAGACTTTGGATGTTGAAAATCGGATATAAATAAATGTATGTTTTTATTGTTTGTGGTGCTGTTATCAGTGTGTTTGAATAGCAAAGAAAAGGGCACCTGCTTTAAGGTGTCATTTGGTTAAAAATCAGATATTCCTTAATGGTGCACTCTTGCAGTTCGTTACCCAAGTGTTCTTTAAGTCAGTTTCCTCTACTGTAGCAGCAGTAGTTTTGTCCATTATACCTGGTTCTGATCTGGTCCTAGTTAAAGCACCATTCCCCTGACTGTGGTATATGCTCTGAATGTGAATACGCTCTCTGAATATTGACCAACTACCTTCCAACTAAAATACATACCTTATAATCGTGTTTGCCAAGCCCGTTTTGTACCACCACCACCACCACCAACAGCTCATACCAACACACATGGTTCTGATCCGGGACTAATTACAGCCACATATTACACTCTCCCCTATGTGGAATAGCCTGTCAATATGGAGTGTACATTCACCCACAAAGCTACCACACACTAGTGATTAAACATCACACGCCCACTGTAGCTTCACCTCTCAATCTGTGTGACGCCGATGCTGGGTTACTCCTCTAATGTGATCGAAATAGCCAGGTTTGCACCCAGCTGCCTTCTGATACGGTGACACCAACACGAGCCATCCAGCCGCATACGTTTATTCCATGAGCACACTATAAAAATTCGAGTAGAGAATTTAATTCACACAGTTCTTGCCTGGAGGTTGATCTAAATGCCTCATTACCTCAAGAACTGAAAACTATCCACAAAAAGGAAAAATGTACCTCTGAAAACCAACACTGTTGCTACTACAAACGTAGATACATCGCATCACCCCAGATGCAGATCAGTATTATTACAACCGAATTTGTATCCATCAGATCTGCAGCCAATTTATCTTTACCATACTTTGAGGGAGGTGTTGAGCTTTAGGGCTCAATTAAAATGTATAAGTATCTGTTATAGAAACACCAGTATTAAATAAATATAAACACACAATTTATTTTAGTACGCCAATTAAAGTTGTAGTGATGTGCACCATTAAGAGATATCTGCGGTCCATGTACGCCCTAGTAAAACATTTTTAAATATTCTCTGAATATTTCCCATGTAGCACCGACCTTCCTACACCAACTCACATAAGGTTAGAGTAAGGTTTCTCTCTTCCCCTAAATATATTTTTTTCAGATGTTGCATTGCTAGAATATGAATCAACCAGTACAGGTTTTTTTTAAGCTCCCAAAGAAAGAAAGAATGAATAAATCTTACGCAAGTTTCTTCATTTTTGCACATATTCTACATTTTTACAATACTACTGAGGCAAATGTTGTATAGCTATACTGTACATCTAAAACAGAGGTGTTTTTTTTAAATATACATACACTGTGTGGGAGGCAAATGTAAGCAAGTACCGTACCAATAGTCTGCAAAACCATTTATTTTATATTGGCACATATTTAAAAAGGAAAATAATCTTCCCACCAGCTTTGTTCTCACACTTGGCTGCATTATTATTTGCTATATAGCAAAAATAAATGAAGGTTCCAGCATCTTTATTCAACATTCTCATAAAAATGCCACATACAGTATGCCAACAAATAGAAAAAAAAAAAAAAAGTCAGCCAGTCTGCCAGAAGACACTTGCCAGAAATATTTTGTGATAATTAAGGTACTGTACTGCTCCCAATTTCATGCACCAAGGTCTTCAACACTAGGATGACCTCACCAGCTTTGTTATCCATTAAAACGCTGTGCCATTCCACTGCGCCGCATCGCCTAAGAACTGTGAGAGAAGGCATTGGAGGGGTTTCCAGGAAAATCTAGGTCAGCACGATCACCCAAGTATGGATACATCTACATGTGGCTAAAAACTGGCAAGAAGAAATGCAAAGGTGCACTTCTAGCCACTAGTTTCAAAGTGTTGAAGCTCATTAGCTAGTAAATGTCTGAAGAAAGTATGTCACATGGTCTACTGCCACGTCAGTCATCTGCAGATATTCTTCGCAGACCTTTTACAACTCAATATGTAGAATTTAGAACTGGTTGTATACAGCCCACCCCCACTTACCAATAAATCGTATTACAAAATGTATTTCACAACCTGTTCAACTGAGGTTTAAGATTAATATATATATATACACAACTGTTGCAGATTGACATCAGTATCATTTGAGTTGTAATTATGATCTTAAAGGAGACTTGCTGTGCATTATAGAACATCGGAAGTAATGTCCCATTGAAACGGTGGCTTAAAGCAAAAGAAAAGACTTTGTCTGGTGAATAAGTATTTTCCCACCTCTCGTCTACGTAGTCCACCCACCTGGTTAAACCAAGGAGGTCAATCACCTTACACGTTCCGGTACACAACTACATGTAATACTGTACCATCAAAATGTAGAAAGTACTCTACACTATGATCAAACCAATGGTTCTCTTTATTGAAACCTTAATATATGTCATTTTAATGGAGTACTTATTGGTTCAGGCCAAGTTGGAATGCTTCCAGTTATTGGAAACAACCGAACATTCCAAATGGTGAGCAAGGAATAGTGAAGTAAGTTTGTGAATTTCAGCAGAGCTTGTCGCAGTACCGTCTTGGCTGCAGCATTTTCAGTTTTCAAGTGCTACAAAATGCGTACTACCAAGTACCTGCCCATTTGACATATTGCGTGATTGACTACAAATTTAGGATTTACCAACGGTCACCCTGGCTGAATTCATTGGTGAATGGTTTTAAATTTAACTGGATAGAAGTGGAGAAAATATATCTGCACTAAACACAAATACAATTATATACTGTGCTGGTGAAAAACGCAATGTGACAACCAACTCATACAGTAAATAACATAGGTGTGTTATATTTATGTGATACAATAAATAAACAATTGAAACAGTGCTAAGATGTGTCAAATGTTAATTTGTGATGAAACAGATACAGTTAGAACAGCGGTGCGCAAACTGGAGGGCGCGAGACTGAGTGGGGTTTGGGGGGGGATGGTTTACAGAGACCCCGCACGCACCCTGAGGGCACTTAAATTAAGTGCCTGGGGAGCGGCGAAGTCCTCTGTAAACCTCTTACTTAGCTCCGGCAGCTTCTTACATGCATCGCGGCGAGGTCATGTGATGTCATGACGTTACCGCCGAAGTAAAGGTAAGAGGGGGGAGGGGAGGGACGCGGAGAGAGGGGAACTGCCAGCAGCGGGGGCACAGGGGAAAAAAAGTTCAAGCTCCCCAGAGTTAGGAATAACCTCTCCTGTAGAGATCACATGAGTATGTAGCTGTTTAGTAGAGGTGGCCCAACACCTTAAACACTAAAGAACAAAATGAAAAAACACAGCGCACAACTCGTAGTGTATTAAATGTGATTATATTCACTTACTGCAGGTAAGTTAAGTATCCCACATACATTTAAATGGAAAATATCAGGTAGTACACGTTAGGGACATGTTACCACTATGAAGTTCATTTGCAGTCATCAGGGGTCCAGGGTCTCAGCATACACCGGTAACAGATGGAAACGATCCGTGGTTCTCAATTACCTCTCCACGAACCAGGCACCCGACCCCGTCCTTCCAGAGGATCGTTCCCATCTGGTACCGGTGTATGCGGAGACCCTGGACCCTTGATGACTGCAAATGTACTTTATAGTGGTAACATGTCCCAAACGTGCACTGCCTGATATTTTCTATTTAAGTGTACGTGCAATTCTTAACTTACCTGCAATGAGCTAACAATCACATTTAATACACTACGAGTTGTGTTTTGCCTTTTGTTTTAAATTTAACATCTGCGCAATCTATTGCAAAGAGGTTCTTTCCAGAGATGCACTACTCAAAAAGCATCAAATTACTAAAAAAATAAAATAAAAAAAAAATACTTTTAATGGGCACGTCCGTTGGCAGACATGGCTAAGCTGGATACACTTAAAAGAAACACTAAACATTTGAAAAACTAAGCACATCTCTAAGAACAAGTAGAACATGCTGATGTCTTGCTATGCATAACTAGACTTTGTAATACTTACATGTTTGCTGGCAGGTTGATTTTGTGGTAAGGACCCTAGTGCAAGGACTGGTGAACTTGCAGGAGTGCAAAGTTCTGGAAATGGATTTGGGATTGCCGGCAAAGAAGATGTGCGCAGTTGTTCCTCCTGAAGACGCCTTAAAAACAAGTACGAAAATAATCAGCCGGATGCCAAACATTGCATTATGTTAAATTCACAAGTCATTTTACACTCCACTTGTAACGGGCTGGGAAAAGAATTAGAGAACCAAAAAAAATACTTCGTCTGATTCTGTTCTGCAATGTCCCAGGTACAGATGTTGCACAATAGTCCTCAAATAGTCATATTTAACCTTTACTCTTAGAAATGACTATGAACAGGAAAAACGCTTCTAGAATAAAGTCTGTTCTTTACTTCAGAACTCTAAAAAAAATAAAAAATAAAGTGGCAACCAGATAGCTTAGAAATGGTGCAGGATGAAACAAATTAACAGAGATACTATAACAGGGCAGATGTGAAAGGATTTGTGAGGAGGGAAAACAAACCACATCAGTAAAATACACTAGTCATTAAATGTTGTGTTGTACTTATACATGCTAACATCTGTACAATATTAGCCAGGAAACAAGAGCTCCCCATAGTAACAACTATATGATGTCGTCAATCAAGGCTTTTTTTCCCCCAGAGCCGGAAAGTGCCTTATGGCAAAAGACTGCTTCGTAAATATAGGCACAAGACCCAAATCTCACCATATATATTTGTGCCGAAAGGAGTGCTAATGGGTTAAGAAATGGTCAAAATCCATTTCCAAAAATTGAGCTTTCCATTCAAAATCCAATGACAGATTATTCCAAAAAACCCCATTGAATACAATCCGCACACATTAAGAATTTAATGTTGGGATTCCACAATCCGTAAAAAAAAACAAAAAAACGAACAGCCCATTACGAGGCAGATCCAACTCTGCAAAACAAATTCACCCATCTCTACTGCTGGGTTCGTGACCTAATGAAGCAGTGCGCAAACTGGGGGGGTGGGAGATTTGTCAGGGGAGTTGGGGGACGGGACGCAGGAAGTTGCAGAGGTTCCGCGCTCTTCCCCAGACGTTTAAATTAAATACCGGGGGGATTGCGTGAGGCCTCTGTAACCAACCGGGATTCTGAAGAGCTGCAGGGACATGTTGCCATGGCAATGCAGTATCAAATGACACAGCGGTGCCATGCGGGGTGACGTCCCATGCACATCTCTATGGCAACGGGGTCACGTGACCCCACAGCGTCATTTGATGCCATCGAGCAAGGTGAGGGGGGCACAGCTGATAAAGTTAGCGCTCCCGACCTAATGTATACAACTGACTAAAAGCCTCAATGCTGCATCCAATGGAGGGGTTTGTGTTCCCTCCTCCCTGGTTTTAAACTCGTCCACCCCACTTAAATAGCAGGTCCAGTGATGCACCTGTTAATGACCAGTCTCTGTTGACTTCTTCCTCCAGAGAGTTAAAGAGAACGTTTGAAGTTGGTGTTAGGACCTGTAAAAATGGTATACCTATTGGCATGGTTATAGGTTTATAAACGGGCCAAAGAATGACTAAATTACCTTTAACCATATACATTTGTCACATTAGATGTAGCATTGGGACTTGTGTCTTGTTTAAGTAAATATGGGCCATATTGTCATGATGCTGTTCCCTAAACAGAAATTATAGATCGCTGGCACTGCAAAGTTACATTGTGCATTGCTTTTTATTGCAGTATGTTTGTGAACCCCCTCTGATGGCTGCAAAGGGGGTAATAAGGGAAATGATGAAAAGGAGCTGAAGCTTTAATAGGGTATACAAGAAAACCCACTATTTGATGGGGTTTAGTTCCTATAAAGAGAATCCCACTTAACAGAAAATAAAAATGGGTACCATTACCATAAGACCTTTCCAGTTCAAGGATTTGGAAAAAAAAATGTTCCAAGCCTTCGTGCTACAGTGTTCTTATGAAGCATTATTACAGAGGCTTCTAATCGTGTCTTATCAAGTTGGAATTAAAAGTAGAAATGCCTTGGCTTTGGATTGGCGTTAATTAATCTGCTGGGAATGCTTTTACTGTGAGAAGAAAAAAAAAAGAAAAAAAAAGCGCTTACAAAGTGCATGGAATGAAAACGGATGATTTTAGGGAATAGAAAGGCAGAGTCCATTAAAGGTACAGTCCAACTTTTAACTGCATAAATTGAAATTGCAATCAAGTGAAAGCACTCAGCCATGCAAGACCTTTTCAATTCTTCATTTAGCATTTTACGGTTTTCCCAGGTATAGTTTAACAATGACCACTGTGCATTTGCGACGGCCATCTATGGGTGTCCGACAGGCGCTCCCCCGTCCATAGGTAACATTTTAGCCAACTACTTAAATAAACCTATTTTCCAATTATTATTTTTTGTTAATATCAGTCTTCATTTACCCCTTTTGTTTTCTCGCCTCTAAATAAAACTCAAGATTGAGATAAAAAGCAATTCTTTTTTCTACTTTGCTGCATATTTTCGGCATTTTAACAGTAACATCACTAATAACCTTTTCCAATACTAGAGCGGTAAATGTGCACGGTTAAGCTCCGGAAGACGCCCGGATTCCAATACCATCAAAAAATTAGGGGTTAGTTCAAGGGGATTGTGGCTTTAAGAACCAACCGGTTTCAAATGGTAGAAAAGCAACTCCTTAGGAAAGGGCTTTTAAAATTAATGTAATATATGTTGCTGAAACAGGGCAGGTTTGCAGCAGAGGGGCAAATAATGGGATGTTTCACTCCCAAACCCATTTGAATACTTAAAAGGATTGCAATTAAATAATACGCTATATAAATAAAGACATACAATACAATTACCTCCAGCATCTTCTGTCCTTTCCTCCAAGAGTTAATTTCTTGGGATGCAGCAATATTTTAATTTCTTACTGTACTTTCTTGCTTAACTCCCTGAAATTGCTATGGAAACCATACTATTTAATTCCCTTTTTATTTATTAATTATTGGAAAGAAGACAGGACAGTTTCCCGGGGACCAGGATTGGACTTTTGGCCTACACCATGGAGGGATGTGAAGATCTGGGCCCTCAAGCAGGGTGAGGGGGCTCCCAAATTGAAGCAGGGGGGGGGGTCTCAAGTTATGCAGGCAGGACACGTGTTAAACAAGGGAGGGTGTTGGAGCCCTGAGACTTAACAGGAGGGTGCATCTGATTAAGCAGGAGGTGTGGGGGTTGGGGGGCTTCCAAGTAGTCTCCTCTTACACCTCCCCCCTGGGGAAACACACACACACACTGACTCTGCCCTCCTTGGCTCCGGCCCCAGGGGACGTCTGTGGACTGTGTCTTCCCCCAGACAGTTCAGGTGTCCACTCCATGTAAATAAAGCGTTAGATACTCTCCATGTCCCTCCTGCACTGTTAGCAGTCGCTTCCTCTGAGGAGCCTCTGAGGAGCCCTGACCTCGTCCAGAGACCCCTGGAGGGAAGGGTCCGGCCCCATGTTTTTAGCTTTCGTATGTGCCAAGTCAGTACCCACTGCCATATCGGAAACAGGAGAAAGGGGAAAACATTCACCTTCAATTCTCTTCTCCTGCACCCCCCAATAGCAGTGGGTACATCATACACTCCCTCTAAAAAGTCAGTTCTGTTTATGGCTATGGGAGAAAATGAAGATTGTTCTGCAGGTACACGGAGGGCCTCATATACCAGCACCTGCTGAAGAGTTTCCGGTTCTAATGCGCTGAGGAGCTATCCCAAACAGTACCCACTGCCTTTAGTGGAGCACATGAAAAGAACATTTACAGCACCATGAATAAATGTGCTTTTTTTTTTCTATTGTACAGATATTTATCCCAAATAAATATTGTTAATACATTTATTATTGTGAGCATTGTTTTGTTAAGGCTCAACCCTAGCCATCTTATGAGTTTTGCTAATGGGAGAAGGAGCAGCTCAGTGAGTAAAGACATTGACACAGATTATTGCAGGGATCCTGGTTCAATTCCCGGTGTCGGCTCCCTGTGACTCCTTGTCACTTTATCTCCCTGTGCCTCAGGCATCAAAAACATAGATTGTAAGCTCCACGGGGCAGGGACCTGTGCCTGCAAAATGTCTCTGTAAAGCGCTGCGTATAACTAGCAGCGCTATACAAGAACATGCTATTATTAATGAGCTTGTGTAGACTGGAGATGTACAGAAGGAGGAATGAGAAGAGACCAGGAAAAAGGTGGGTCACTGCATTTTGTTTCGAGAGTGGAGACAAGTGTACAAAGCGGCAGCAAGTTTGCTGCCTAATGACAAAGTGCATTTATAGGTGAAGGAGTTCAAAGTGAGCAAAATGTTGATTTTGAATCCCATCAACATACTTCATACTGGAGCTGCAATCAAATAAATGTACTCAACATGCAACAATTCCTCTAACATAAAAAAAAATATATAATAAATATTTGCTTAACGATTTCTCCAAAACAAATACATGAAATGTGAAATGGTCCAGTAGATTTTTTTTTTTTTTTGTAAGAAGCCAGGATGATGAGGGGGAAATAAGTGTAACGTATGGAAATAAATATTTGGACAGAGCAGAATAAAATCAACTGTTGCCTACATATTGTACGACCTGTTCAACGGCAGCAGTGTTGCCCATTTTCCCACTTCTAGATAACTAGTCATGGTGCAGCGGTCTCCCTGCAAGGACAACATTTAGGGGTCACCACAGTAGCACAGAACACCTTTACCAAAACAAGTAGACTATGGCGTAGCCATGTCATGGGGCCATGGAGTGCCAAACCCCATGAAGTAGTTACATCCTGGGGCACCCAAAGGGTTAAAGCTGCATGCCCAATTGGCCTCTCAAGATGGGGGTTGCCTGCCCTGAGAACATTAACGGGGACGCTGGTAAACACTGAAATCGCACACAAGGAATTAGACAGAGGAAATCAAAACACTCAAAATTGTAAACTTTAAAGCATAAATACTTATTGGTATCAAATTGGGGTAAAAAAGTGACCAATTACCCAGATTTATGTGTACACTTTTATCCTCCAGTACCTTGGAACTCTCTCCTCCTGCATCTCACTATGCCCTCCCTATTTCTAAACCTCTTAGATTGTAAGCTCTTCGGGGCAGGGATTTCCTTTCCTATTGTCTGATTTTGCTGCATTTATTGTATAATTATAATTCCCTGTACTGTATTCGTGAAGCGCTGAGTACACTTTTGGCGCTATATAAATAAAGACATACAATACAATACAGATGAGATCCCTTAAACAGGTCACAAGAATTTGTTCACTTTGATCCTATGAGATTTTACCCCTTTAATTACCAGGGGAATGACCAACAGCAGTTTAATTCTGGTTCTAACATCCCGACTGTCCAACGAAATGCCTCCCTTCACTAGATGCATTGTATATGGACTTGCGCTCTTCCTACCTGACTGCTAGTATGTGCATTGGTTGGGAGCGCGGTAATTTCTGTCTCTGAGAGATGGGCGTCTGAGTGCTGGTTCCTGAGGTTGGCAGCTGGCATCGGTTATGCTGACCATTTTGTAGAAGTGGTACGGATTCTGACACGGTGCTGCACGTGGAGTACACGCTCTCGAATGAGGAGTTCATGTCATTGACCAGTGCTTCTAGGTCTACGTCATCATCTGATGGAAAAAATAAAATAAAATTATATATAAAAATATTTATAGATGTTAATGTATCCACACATAGGTGTATGTACCAGTGATTGAACTTGAATGTAACATCTTATACCAACATGTGCTCAAGAGGATATGCTTAATAGTCTACATAATTTATGTAGACTGCGCGACTTAACAAAAATAAAGACCTATACAAAAAGGTATAAGGTCCTTTTGTTAGGGGATCGTGCCCAAAATATTTTTTTTTTTTTTTTTTTTAAAGTTGTCTTTCCTCCCCAAAAGTTATTTCCAATATTTCTGCAAAACCAATAATTTCAGGGGAATTTCCGGTAGGATCAACACTTTCACTGGGAGCTGTTATGTATTGCAGGTTCCACTGTGAATTAAATGATTCCATAAATAGAAGAGCATTTAATAAAATTAAAAGTAGGTCAGCACCTAAAACCAAGCATCAGGTCTGTAAAGAGAAACCGGCTTCATAAATTCCTGTACACCAATGTAGTATAAAAGCGGTGGCCCCAACACATTCAATGTATCAGCTGTAGGCGGTTTGTTGCCAATACCTTTACCATGTCCAGTGGCATTTCCGGATCATGTAATCGCTCCAGTAGCAGTCACATGACATGACTATGCCCCAGATGCTGGAAACAGGCTTCTATGTCGATCGGGCGGGCTTCTGTGTCGAAGTGCTCAGCCAACCCTGCCCTAAGCAATGGCCCATGACATACTTGTGTGCCTTGGCTCATGTTAGACCAGGTATAGTCATTAGGACACTAAAATGCAGTAATCCATTGTCCAGTTTGTTTTCCCATTTAGCTAGTTCGGGGGTTCCCTAGAGTAATCATTACGCAGAGGACCTGCATGCCCAATTGTGGATATACTTACAATTAAGTGACCTTCATTGTAATTGCCGACGCGTTTTAGCCAACAATCTATAACACAATATTTTGAAGCGGCTCGGTTCTAACAATGTTCGCACAAAGTCCTAGCGGAAATCATGGGTAAAATCTCTCTGATCTTTGTAATGCGTTCATGAGTACAGTAATGCCGGCTACATCTGTATACTTCATTTATCCCGAAAATGTAAACAAATAAAAACAAACACCTTGGCGCCCACCAACAGAAAGCTGCAACATTAACTCACAATGTGTCTTTCTATTGACTCCTAGATTGAGGCCGACATCAGTATTAACAAGTTGTTCTTATTTTGGCTAACTATACATTGCACGCTTTAATAAATTACGATTGGTGGTTCCATAAAGCTCTGTGGAACATTCTTCCAGAACAGAAGGCACATGGAAAAGGAAGTCAGGAAGCAACGGTTAATGTTTGCTGGATGGGAAGTTGCTTTAGATTGTTTTTCATGGAAACTAATAAAACATTCTTTGGAAACAGGGACAGTAAAATCAAGAGAAAGAATATTCCAGATCCAAGGATGGTATGCAGGGTTGTTATATGGGTGTTCATTGCCCTGTGTGCAAAAAGAGCCTATCTCCCATAACAGAGAGAAAGATTGATACAGTACTTTGAAGGGAAAGGTTTCTGTTACGCTGGGCTTAATGGATAGCGATGAGGAATGTCTACCTAGGAAGATTTTGTTGTGAAGGTGCCAAATATAATGTACTACATCCCAAAGACTTTACAATAGCAGACGATCCCTTGCATATTAAAAAAGGTGTTAATTTCAGAATACAAGACACCGCCATGCAGGATAAAAGGCTTTACTGTTACAAAAAAAGGAATGAATGTGGAAGTATAGCAGGATCAGCCTACATTTATTGAACAGAATACAAGAGCAAACGAAAAGTGGATCATCTGCATCTCCACACAAAGAATTGTATGCCTGCTGGCAACAAGAGTTTGCCATGGTTCATCTGTGCGCACCAATCTTCAACCCAATTCATGCAAAGTCTTATTAAAAGTTAATGTCAAACAATAAAGCTTAAGCCATCCAACTCCCAAAACAAAAAACAGTTAGGAGGTACACAGCATATTCAAAAGCCACTCTTTAAATCAATAGCACATACCAATAGCTACAATGCTTGGCTACTGCAAATTAAAGAAGTAATCCCTTTGAAAGGGGGGGCGGGAAGGGGGAACACTTTTTTGAATCATGTAGAACTTGACAAAAGGTCTGAAATCAGGTCCAAATTACTGTTACAGCTGCAGGGGGGGGGGGGGGGGAGAAATGAAGTGACAGATCTTATTCCTTTCCGTCTGCGAGAGCTATTGACTGGAGGGGTTAGTGCTCTAAGGAGAACAATACGCAGGAGAGATGCTTTTCTAGCATCCATATGCCAGGACATTGCAAGCATATAAATAATTCAACAGGTAACCATAGAGATGGAGCCCGATCGTGGCTAGGGGAAGGCACAGGAGAAGAAGTCACCAGGAGACGGAAAACTAAGGGACCAGAAGTACAGTATGAGGTAGATTAAAAAATAAAAAAAATTGATTGCTTGCCAATGTGAAAGGCACAAACTAGATTCCTGTACTGCTTTAGAAGTTTGCACCTGACTGCAGGGGCAAGGATTCTCTAGCTTTCAAATGGCTAATGCATATTGTGGTTTCTTGAAATGGGAAACTGGCCTGGCAACAAGTTAGGTTTGACAGCTAGACGGCGTCAGGAGACTGAAAGCAGAGAACCTCATCCCTCTTTTTATTTTAGCCATGTTGTGAATTTAATGGGGGATCCGCAGCATGCATTTTTGGGAGTTGATTGACGTGTAGATTTAAAAAATTTTTTTTTTTTTTTTTTTACTAAATTACAAGTGCAAGGATAGGGAAAAAAATCAGCGTTAAACTAAGGAACAATATGAAAAATAGTAAAGTTAAAGTTAAGAACACCATGGCAGCAGTAGGTCCTTTGGTGTAGAAAAAAGATGCACTCACATGACTCCTTGTTTGGAACTGTTCCAGGTGCACGCTATGCGCCAAACAGTGCAGTCCATAAACCAAAGTATTCTGCCAATTGGGGGGGAAAAAGGCAGCATTCCTCAGGGCCAATATTGGATTAAAGTGAAATCAAATCGACGTTTCGGTCCTAACCATGGACATTAGTGCAGTCATCATCCTGCTAATATACCCTAAGCAACACAAACACCTGTGCAGAGAAACGTATAACACGCCTCCACAACATGTGATCTACGGTAATTACAGATTGGCAACAGACGTACAACCACACTTCAAAAACAGGTGGAGAATCTTAACTGTTTTACTAATAAAAGTGGATAACACCCCTAGAATGCCAGTGTTTACAAAAAAAATTAACAGAAAAACCATGAATAAATTAGAGACCAAAGAATAAACACAACTCCAGTATGCTATTGAAATGGTATATAAATATTTTAACTAAAACCTACACTATGTACAAAAAGGCAATACGACTCAAATGGCAATGTGAATGTCTTAATCTCACATAATACTGAATGTTTTAAAAAAATTATTAAAGGTGAATGATACATATGCTAAACCATATAGAAGTGACAAAATTTAAATGCAACCCATATCAAAAATAAGGAGTATAGTAGAAGAAACAGCACACGATAGAAACAGCACACGATAGAAACAGCACACGATAGAAACAGCACACGATAGAAACAGCACACGATAGAAACAGCACACGATAGAAACAGCACACACACACAGAAACACACACTTAATCGTATAACTTTGGACTCAACATGTTTCACATTATAGACGTGCGAGCATCAAATAGTCTTAGTGAAATTATCTTGCAGCAGCAGCAAAAAAAAAAAATGTACAAAAACGGATATAGGGTCTTCAAATTCTTTATGCCTCTTAGAAATAGAAATCAGTGCAGATAGAGAAATACCATCTCACATATCCTAAGGCAGGAGTACGCAACCTTTTTAGTCTGTGCCCCCTGCCTGCTCTCCCCCCTCACCAGCATGGCAACGCAACGTCATTTGGCAACGCGTCAGAAGCCGTTGTAGATCAGGTAAGGGCGTTGGAGGCCTTGCGAGCCATTCCTTGGCATTTCATTTAAATTCTTTTGAGAAGAACGCATAGCCTCTATATGCGCCGCACCCACCAAGAAAATATTGTGCACCCCCGCCCTAAGGCACGGTTACAGTCTTTGGCATATTTATAATACTTTATTATGCAATGGGTCAAAGAGTTATCCATGCCATTACGTCTCATTGTAAGTACCTTAAGTCACATGTATACATGGACAGCACTCAAGAGTCCTTAGAGGCTGTAGGATCATATATCTTATGAGTTTTCAGACCCGAAATCAAACAAAACCAACAGTGTAAATGGGAAGAATTTTTTTTTTTTTTTTTAAAGGGAATTCATTTTGTCAAGAGATCAAAAATTATACTGGGACAATTTGATAGGTACAGAAAGTACCTCAAGTCTCGTGAAACCAATTAGCTCGGACAGTACCTTTACAGTCAGAGCTTATGGTGGCAACAAGAAAAAAAAAAAAAAAAAAAAAAAACAACTTATCAATTGGTACATCAATAATCAGAACCATATAAATTTGAATGAGGCAAGAAGTCAAACTCAATGTAAATTAGAGCACATCTTGTCAAATGATGTGTCAGTACCAACATTAGCTCTATATGAATATATCAAAGGGAAAACAATAAATATGAATATTTTCAAAACATGGATTATCTAAAACCATTGTAATATAGTTATGTGGCCAGGTTCTCCCTCTAGGCTCCCCATGTCCCCGTGAGGGTTGCTGGAGCGTGCATGTGCTGGAGGTGGAGTGCGCGCACCTCCGGTGAGTGCAGGGAGGAGGCTGAGGCAGTGCCGGTATTCAGGATGGCGAGTGGATCGCCAGAGGTTCCCGGAGGCTTCCTTTGCAGGGTGCCGCCATGTTTATGCTTGCGCATACACCGACAACTTGTGCATATGCAGAAGGTTACTGACACCTTGGCGGCCATTACAGGCAAAGGGGCTCCGAGGCGACTACAAACCCCACCATGATAGGGGCAGCTAGTCAGGTGCTGCACAGCCAATAGGGCTGCAAGGAAGTCCCCTGCCACTGATCGATACATTGTGCGCACTGAGGAGCAAGTCAGTCGGAGCTGGGACAAGGAGAGGGAAAGGTGTGTGCGTGCGCAGGATGTCTGATCCCTGTAAAAGGCCAGAGACCCCTTAGGCCCGACTCTCCCTTTGAGCTTTTGACTGCTGCAGAGAACCTGCCCTGTAGTACAAGCGTGAGGGACACAGCAGAGACCAGAGACCTGGCATCTGGTGGACCATCTGGAGGCGGACTCATCACTGACTATGACTGTGCGAGACCGGACGCCCCCCCCCCCTTGTTTTCAGTCAGCGCTACCGGGTGCTGGAGCACCCGGCAGGTATCTTCAAGGGCACCAACAGATCACACTGTAGTAGTGGGCAGCGCTGTCGCACACATTGTGTGGGTTGACTTGGGGACACCAGGGTGGTTGGGTGCCATGGGGCACCTCAATACTTTGGGGAAATACCCCATCCAAGTGTGTACACTGTTGGAGGGCACTGTGGGGTTACGGCCATGCGTGGCCTATTTGGTGTGGGTGGTATATTCTTTTTTTTTCTCTCAAATGCATGCAGTAAACTTATCTTTATCATTGTATGTATTATTGCATTGGGTCCTGTGACAGGGTTATCCAACACAGTAGGATCCCGCACAGGTGGAGGCGCTGTCACAAGACGGATCAAGCACACCCCAGGATCCCAGCAGCAGAGGTTCAGGCCTCCTGTGAGCAATAGATAACGCAACACACACGCCGCCATATCTCCCATAGGGTGGGGGAAACTGTGCAATATTTAAATATCATTAAAGAAAGCATGATAAATTGAGCTCTTCATTGAGACCCCGTGGGTTAACTTTCCAACTCAAAAATCCACTGCTTCACGTTGGAGTAGCAACAGGAGTCTCAACTTGATCTATGATCATGTACCGTAAAAGTTCACAAGTTGATGACCCATCTGAATAAAAGGCTTGGCTACTGGTTTCTCAGATTCACAGCTTGTAAGGGCCAGTCTCATATTGAACCAGAGTCAAAGGTTTAAAGATAATTGCCATGTCAAAGTAGTGTTATGCCACAAGTCACCTTATGACCCATGCAAGTGAATGGTTCGTAAGGAGTCTGGCACAAGGTGGTTTCTTATGGCGAACACGAACGTGGAAAATGTTACCATAAAATGGCAAGCTAGAGGTGCTTTGTAATACTGTAAAATGTTAATAAATGCTGTGGTCACTGTTTATTCAAGACAATGTGTGTCTTTATTTGGGTTCTCTTATTTCCTGTAGGATGAGTAACATCAAAACAGAAAAAGTAATGAAGTAGTCACAATTGAGAGCTTCAATTAAGAAAAAAAAAAAACTGCAGAAGTGTTGCGCCACAAAACTAATGGCATCAGTGGTAACAATAATAAAAAGTTAATGTCAGCAACGCACAAAATAAAAAATAAATCGTAAACTACTTAGACCTAACTGTTGGGCAATACAACCCATGGCAGTGATAATACATCACTAAGAGGTATATAAAAAATAGACAGTTTGTTTCCTACATGGGGTAGTCACTGGAACCCATGTAAATGCTTTTCTAAGACATACGGATAGGGACAGGTCACCTAAGGATACTTGCAGGAAGACAAAAAAAAAGAAGAAAAAGAAAAGACGACCAGACAGACAGGTTTAAGTTGTATGCTCATACAGGAAGATTTACTTTCCAGCTCTGCCAATTGACATGTATCCAGGTTACCCGAGGTAGAAGCATTGAACACTAGCTAGGCTGAAGCTGGTAATACATGGTGGCCAACACACGAAAAGCTCATATCCGGGATTATAGCGATCCAAATGAAAACAGATTGCGGTCAGTCTTCCACCGACAGGCATCATACAGTTGGGAGGAATCTTCTCAGTAAGAAACTTAATACATTCAGATACAAAAATCAGTTTCTTCAATGTATAGCAAGGGTTGGAGAGTAAATGGTAAAGCACAGCTGCCAAAAGTAGACGGAGGGTCCTTGACAAGGATGTGTAAGCATTTCCTAGTGTCATGTTTTGTTTATATTACAGCTACATCTCTTGCTGTTATGCACCATTAATGAAAGCAACAGTTCAATTTTTTTCAGGTCTTGGATATCACACCCAAGTACGCTTCTTAAGCACATTGGAAGGGTGGCTTAAAGTCCAGGTAACAATTACTGAGTGATCTTTGCCAATTTTTTATTTTTTTATTTCAGCTGTACATAATATCTCTAAAGGACAATTTTAACTTCACCACTCAGCACTTTCCCATATATTGTGGTCACCCCAGAAGCACACAGTGTAGAACAGCTTTTATTTTAGCACTTGTTCCCATTGGTGTGTCTTGGGAGACCTGGTGTCCGTTACTTGCCTAAGGTCACAAGGAGCCATCACCCTGTTCCACGGACAGCAAACAAAATTGTAGACCTCGTCAGGGCAGGGCCTGTAGAATTCTATGTACAGCACTATTGGAGCAGAGACATGCTATATTGCAATTGTAAAATGCTTTGAGTCCCATTGGGAGAAAAGCGTTATACGAAATAACGTCTATATTCCAGTTATTTATGTGCACTTATGCAAATTACTGTAAAGATGCAGCAGTGCCATTTGTTAAAATATAATGCATCACTGCTTCTCTTCATTGATTACTTTCTCGTTTTTAATACAAAGGAAACCTACTTTGCCTATATAGTAAAGAAATACTAAACAGCATCTGCTGCTTATTACAAGTAATTACTTTGTATATTTTATATTGTTGCAAACAAGTCCGATCAAGAGAGATCGAAGTACGTAATTGAAGAGTGCACTTGAATTAATTAAAAGCTTTCGTAAAACTCCACTTTTAAATAATTAAAAAATTCTTTCCATAAACAAACGGAAACAAGATAAAAATTAAAAAAAAAGAAGTGTGACGACAATAGATATTGTGCGCAAGAGCGTGGGCCTGGCTGTGGTCCCAAGAACGCTTAATATATAAAGCGCTGAAAACTTGTATGTCGTGACACCTTTAATTAAATAAAAAGCTACCTACAATACTGTTAAAATCATTAGCGATTGTCTGGCAAAACAGGCGACCTAGAGTCCGCAAAGATATTCTTTATAAGTCCAAATTAGAAGGAGGCTCAGCTCTTCCGAACTTACAAAACTACTATAGAGCAGCACAATTAGGGCAACTTGTTAGCTGGCATGCAAACCCAACCGAAAGGAGGTGGGTCGAGATAGAGGATTTGATCTGTTCCCCATGCAAAATAAAAAATCTTCTCTGGCTCAACAAAAAGTCTAGACCACCCGAGAGTCTCAAGAACCCGGTGATATCCTTTGCCTGTAATCTCTGGGACTCCCCTCAAATCCAAGTTTCCCTCATGCAACCCCTATTCTCGGACCCCTCCCTTCCTTTTTACACAGAAAACCCGCTCTCCCATACCTGGGTTCAAAAAGGACTCACGAGAGTCAAGGATATTCTCACTCAAGGGAAAGTCCCCCCATTCGCTTCTTTACAAACGAATTATGACATCCCCACGGCCAACTTTTTCAGATTTCTCCAGGTTAGGCATTATATCCAATCAGTCTACAAATCAGGTCAACCCCAGGCTTTGACTTTATTTGAAGACTGGTGTCTACACCAGCCCCATATGAAGGGCATTACCTCCAGAGTATATCAAAGTTTATCCTCTATCAAGAGCAACCAAACCCCCGATAACTATATGGTATCCTGGGAAAAAGATCTTAATGTCTGTATAGATCTCGATACTTGGAAAGACATCTGGGAAGCTGCCTCCAAAAATTCATCGTGCGTTGTAATAAAAGAGAATATTTACAAGTTAATATACAGATTGTACATGACTCCTGCCAAACTGCACTCTTTTCTCCCAGGGGTCTCCCCACTATGCTGGCGTGGTTGTGGCGAAGTTGGGGATATTCTGCATATATTTTGGTCATGTCCCAAAATCCAACAAACTTGGACAGAAGTGTTCACCTTAATACACAAGATCCTAGAAATCACTGTCCCACATGACCCAGTATATATATTGTTAGGCAAGCCAATAGCCAATATTCCCCGAAAAAAAGCTAGAGTACTAACCCAAATGTTAAATGCTACACGGTGTACAATTGCCAAAAATTGGAAACAACCTGCCCCCCCATCCTTAAACCAAGTAAACAATAAAATCTGGCATATAGTTTATATGGAAAAACTCTCAGCCTATCTGAATGGCTCGACCTCACAATTCTCTGAGATTTGGGCTCCTTGGTTTCGCCATGCAGGTACTGTATATCCCCATACATAGATTAGAATACTTGGAACAGAGTGATATATGTGACAGTTAAATTGCTGTGTACAATGCTATATTTTTACAAATGCTATCCCTTCCCCCCCTCCCCTATCCCCCCTTTTATATGTTATATGTTTTGTTAATTTTTCTTTTGTATGAAAAAAAAATGTTTAATAAAAAATTTAAGTAAAAAAAAAAAAAAAAAATCATTAGCTATTACACATGCTGGGAGAAGGTAAGGAGTAGCTCGCCAACTCTGTAAACAATGACCGTTTGAACCTGGTTCAATTCCTGGTGTCTATTTGGGCATGTCACATTATCTCCCTGTGCCTCAGGCACCAAAAACAGGGCTGCTTCCAATATTTAATGAAAGTATGAAAAGACCAAACTGCTGCTCTGCATGTGCCATAGATGCTTTAAAGACTCATGATGTAGCAGTGACCACCCTCACTGAATGAGCCAATATTCCCTGCAGACCTGTTTCTTCTTGCAATATGTAATCTTGATGAACGATTTGATTGCCCTTCAGCCGTGTGCAGACACACAGACACACACACAGACACACACACAGACACACACACAGACACACACACAGACACACACAGGGTCCTCTAATTCCAGTGCTTTTCATTTCCTTGATTAATGGCTCCCACATGGTATCAATTAAAAATCCGAATTTTAATCTACCACTTCCTGCTCAGAAAAAATCCCAGAAAGTCACTCAGAGTACTGCTGAAAAACCACTGACTCCTGAAGTCTCCTTGACCTTTTATGAAACAGTTTGCTTGGCGAATCGCTGAATCTTCCTTCATCACACAAAAAAATAAATTAATATATGGGCATCAGGTTGTTGTGTTTCAATGCCCCTGACCAAGCAGTTAGTCTTTTTATGATACAAAGCTTCCCTGCAAGTTCCTTCTTGTGGGTGACCCCCGGGGTACTGTAGCAAGTAAAAATCTTAATTCAATGAATGTCAAGTCATTAACACTACAACCAAGGACTCTCCCACAAGATATGGGTAGCAACACTTTGCCTGATGCAACTTAGCATTGCCCTTTGTAGTAGCTGCACCTATAACATAACTGGACACTGAGCTACAACATACACCCCCAATTATCTGCATCCATGTGAAATGCTACCTGGGCCTACCATGGCCTACATGGGCCTTCGGTCAGGACTCAACCGCAGTCTCGCCCCGGCACCCAGCTGGAAGTCACCGTCGAGGCAAGTGCTTGAGCTTCATGGGGAGAAATACAATTCAATCTGGGGGTTTGTCTGCCTGCCTTGCTGCTGGGAACACCGGCAACAAAATATCAGACCGATCTCAGCAATGTGCAGAGCTCAAAAAAGGTGCGCCTCAGCCTGTTGCAAAACAGAAAGTGGACGCGATTTTCTGAATGGTTGCAAATAGCCATTAGAGTTGGCGTCTGGCGTCACGACATCACGCAACCCCACTGCATCATTTGAAACGGAAGCACCAAAAGCTGCCAGAGTGTGCAGAATGCGCGTGTGGGCACCCCCCACAGTAATACTACACAAGATATTTATAGGGGGGGGGGGGAAGTTGTGGGATAAAGGGTGCTTGCTAGATAGAGGGGGGGAGAGCATTCTAAAGGTTTGAGGCAGTAAATGACAGATTGTAGCAAGGGGGAGGGTTTTATATACAGAAATGATAGACCAGATCTCCTTCAGCAGAACACGAGACTAGCAGGTATACAGTATAGCATGAAATTAGGGCTGATATATAACTAGGGGCAGGAGAGTAGATAGCATAAAAAATAAAAAATAAACAAAGGAGAATTTTACAAGTAAAGTTTTAATGGGAAGCAAGCAAAGGTATTTGAGCAAAGGAGAAGCAGGCGGTTTTAGAAGTAAAGTGATTCTAGCAGCAGCATTTTCGATAGATACAAGGGGGGAAAGGTCAGACAATAGGTTACAATAGTCCAGATGGGAGAGAAAAAAAATCAGAGCATGTATTTGCAGTCTGCTACAAAGATGAAATGTACGGTGCCTCCCTTCGACTTAACCATTTTAGCATTGAAACGTTTAGTGCCGAGGTGGGCAACACTGTCGCCAATTACCACATGTGGCGAATTGGCCATGAAAGTGTGGCGAATTTGGGTTTGCCAGCTCCCACAGTAAAATACATTTTTTCCTGACGGTGTGTGCTGGTTTCCGCTTTCTGAATGAGTCATTGACGCAACACAGTCATCTAATACTCCCCTCTGCCTTCAGTTGGAGTCTAGACCCGACTTTGAACTGTTTTAAAAAAATAAAAATAAATAATAATAATTATGGGAGCTAAAATTTGCAGTGACGCAATTAAACGTAAAGCATGGTGTGGCGATTTTCACTTCTCATTCGCCACACCTGTGGCTACATTGAAAAATAGGTTGCCCACCTCTGGTTTAGTGGCACAAAGTGCCTTAACATTTTGGCTCCAGTTTGTGTCAACAAGAGGTCACATGATTCACGGATGTTTACTGTTCAAAGTGGAGATCCGGGTAGTGAGCAGGTGATGGGGAAGTCGGGCTGTATGGTGTTCTGAATAATGTTACAAGGGCACCAAGAAGGTTCAGGTTGCCAGACTGATGCTAGAGAAGTCTACAAACAAATGAATATAAATGATAGAGCCGAAGTTAATAACAGGCATAAATAAGCCTATGGGGGAGACAGCTCAGGGTTTGTTGGTTTGCCCACCAAAAAGTCAACCCCCCCCAAAAAAAACTACTAGTACATATTTAGGAGCTACCAAAGTCCTAAAATCGGTGGAGAAAATAGCTCTCAGATAAAAAAAAAGTCCAGACAAGACTTTGACCGAACACACAAAATGGCATCACCATATTTTATGTGTAGCGTACCTTTCCCCCACCCCCTGGGAGATAAGGCGTCTACAGTGTCTGTATGCATTACCTGTGGCTCGCAGGAGATCTGAACCTCTGCCGTGGGAAAACTGGGGTGTACCAGATTCGATGTGACAGCGCCTCCACCTGCGCAGGATCCCCAACTATGCGGGATACCCTGTGCAGGACCATATATGTACAACACACACTGCTGCAATAAAACAATAGCACTTTACTGTTGGGCATATATGCAATAACAAACAAGGAAAACAATAATACTACTGGTTACGGCTAACCATACAGCCTCGCACTGCCTTTTCCCACCACCGTGTTACCCCACACCGTGTCCACAGCACCTGATGGAGTCCTCGGGCACTCAACCACGCTGGTGTCCACAAGAGTCTAACCCCCACCCCTATATGTGGTCAGCGCTGCCACTATGGTGTGTGTTACTTGGTTGGTGCACATGGTGATGTAGGTACCTGCCAGGTGCTCCAGCACCCGGGCGTGCCGACTGGGAGACCAATGGGATCTGCCGATCCAGCGATGTCATCCGCCTCCGCGTGGGTGTTATCCACCTGGAGTGTCCCACGTAGGTATAATCTTTATCCCTTGCAGAATGATCTAGTCCCAGATCACAATCCTCAGGGTTGCGCAGCATTGCAGCTGTGTTCCTAAACTCAAGCAGCTAATGGGGCAGTCACGCTACCTAAGGGCCTGTCCCTGTAACAGCCACAATCTTGGAATAGGAATCAGGGCCTAGGGGAATGTCTGGCCTAGTGCAGGAGTCACAGACCCCTGCACATACCTCTTACCCCTATCCTGTCCCAGCACCGACTAACTAGCATGGTATCAGCGCGTGACATGTATCCATCTCCAGGCAGGGGAATCAGATTGCGCGATTGGGTGCTGTGCCTCACATGATCTTGCAGCCCCAGGGGCTGCTGGGGTTATAGTCTCTCTGGAAGCCCTTCCCTACACTGTCCGCCGCTTGCACAATCTATTGCGCATGCGTGCGCAGATCCAATATGGCTGCGCCCTACTCTGAGAGCTACCGGGAACCTCCACGGCTCTCTGGCGATGCGATCATCACTCCAGGCCCCAATCCCCGCAGTGCCGCCCGCATCTGTCCCTGCCTCCGCTGCTGCAGGCGCGAACGTGCCAGGTGGTAGGGGGACAAGGGTTTCACCAGGGGAACCCATGCCACATATGCAAAAAGAATAAAAAAACGAACATCTGTTATCTTGGAGGTCACTTTGTGAAACAATTAGTGTTTTGTTCTACTGCACGTGGCTTGTGAATTTACAGAAGAAATAGACTGGCATTAAACCAAGTGTGAAAAGTAAGCACGGGCATGGAAACCTTATTTATGCAGTCTTTTAACGTTCCGAATTCACAATGGTTTCAATTAAACCACAATCCCTTAATCAGTAGTAGCTTACACAGCTCTCACGGCCCTAAAGGTAGTATTGAACAATATAATCATTTACCTTGGTCCACAAAGAATTCTGTGTCTGCCTGGCATACACAAGAGTAGGAAAAGAATGTTTTACATAAATGTAGCTACTTCAGCCTAGTTTATAGTCTACCTTGGTGCCAGAGGCCAACACAAACATAATACCCCCAGTGTTGGGGTAGAGCAGCGGTTGAAGAAACATTTTTCTTAAAGTTGTGATACTGCGCGTTCATTTTTTTTTTCAAGTATTTAACATTCATGGAAAGCTTTTGATAATTTTAGAAAAATGTGTCAAATACTTTACCTGTGAAAACAGGAAGAGAGCGACTTTCACAAAATAAAACCAGTCTTTAAAAAGAAGAAGTTTGAATTAACATCGTCATTTTACAATGATGGTTTGGAAATTAAAAAATGGAGCGACCGTATGTACCATCACATGGGCTATCGGGACAGTTATTAAATGGCTACGCATCGATAAAGGCGCAACACTTACAAGTAACAAAATAAACTTGTATGGTATGAAAAACAGATAGAACAGATAGAACAGAAGGCGATCTATCCTAGCTAAACAAGCAGAAAGATTAAGACATGGCTGCTACAATGTGGGGTTAAACAGGATGGGAACTGGTAGTCTTCGTCTCTCCCCCGACCCATCCCGCACCATTTTCAGCTCTGGGGAT
Source organism: Ascaphus truei (assembly GCF_040206685.1). Taxonomy (NCBI): domain Eukaryota; kingdom Metazoa; phylum Chordata; class Amphibia; order Anura; family Ascaphidae; genus Ascaphus; species Ascaphus truei. Next base: position 314,897,003 of record NC_134484.1, read on the forward strand.
ACTTGCCCTGTGGGGCGGTGGGGGGGGGAAGAGAAGGGAGAAAGTGGAAAATAGTTGCCAAATGTAATGCCTCGTCCAGGGTGGAAACTGGCGCTCCAGCGCTGCGCCCTGCTCAGCCGGGCGATTACTGGCCGGCTAGGTGCACGCGCGTCTGTGGTGCGGCCACAACGTCACGGAGCTAGTCTGCCCTCATTGGGCGAATCGCTCACGTGACGCGTTTGCGAGCAGCAAAATCAATTTTACTTGCTCGGCAAGCGGCTGAGCACCGAGCCCGCCCGCTCACGCAGGCCACATGCATTGTCGCAACGTGTCCAGCGTGAGCGCACGCTCAGCGCCACCCTAGATGAGGCCTTGGGCCAATAGCAGGCTGCAACATTAGTGGGTGTGGCTACATATCAGGCAGACATTTCAACTCATTTAAAAGCCTGGCACTGCACAGTTAAGCATCTCAGAAACCAGCCGAACAGTGTGGTTCACCTGGAGGATCTCTTATTTTCTCCCCCCCCCCCCAACCGTTTCTAAACCTGTAAAGTAAAACTTGTGTGGTGGGAGGGAGGGATTTCTGTTTTTGCAAAACGTGATTTATGTTGAGCTCACAGCACACCCCATATAATTATGTCTTGGTCAACATGTGATAGAAGAAATGCAGCAAATACTAGAAGTAACAAACCAGTTCGGGGGGGGGTGGTGGAAGAAAAAAACCAAACCTAGGCCGTGTTTATACTGAAAAAAACATCCGGCGTCGCACCAAAACAAGTAGCACACATACAATGAAAGTGCTCATACCAATGGAGACGGCCGCAGTGCGCCGTACTTCTAAGCAGACGGCTGGGGAAGAGACATCAAAATTTGTTTTTCTCCGGCGACGGCCGTGTCACGTGAGCGGTACAGCCAAAGAGGGCCAAACCGCTCACGCCCACACCTCAGTCAGCAAGCCTCCTCTGCCCTGTCTCCCCAGTATAAATCACGATACTGCTTGGCGGCAGCACAGTGTGACGTCACAGAATAGTACTGGTATAATCTCCAATTAATCTCTAGCTCTTGGTATAATCTCAGATTTAATTGGGATTTTTTCCCCCCTTCAATCTCTTTAGGAATTCAGATAATTAAAGAGGGGGGAAAAAACAAAAAACAAAAAAATGACATCTTCAGTAAAACCAGCTAGTACACTACCATATATAAAAATTGTATTAGCAAATCGACTCAGTTAAGATATTTAAAAGGATACGCCGTACAGTATTACATTGCACATATAGATAAAAGATAAGCACAATCAATGTTAGATTGTAATTTACATTTCAATACCCCTTCCCCTTAATGCATGCCTATCCCCCTATACTATCCAGGATTTTTTTTTTTTTTTTACCTTTATGTAATTTATCTAAACACATTAAATCATAATTTGTTTTATTTATTATTGACTAAAACCTGTTCCTGTAGCAACTTCCTATTAAAGAGATATTGGCCATGACATACAATTCTTAAATATTTGTGGGGATGTGTTCTTGTCCAGCCCTATCCTCCAATGGTCAATAGGCCAGTCAAGTCAGTGGCACAGAATGAATGAAACCTGTAATGCAGGACTTGTGTAATTGCATCATGATGTGCACTTGCAGTACTTGTAGGGTGAACAGCTCCCAATACTGTCTCTGTTGTTCATCTTTGACAAAAAAAAACCTCCTGCAACTAATCCCCAGTGTCACTTCCTGCTATTTCAGACACCAAACGTTCTGTAGCACCACACACCAGAGCCTACAAACAAAGGGCTATTGATAGCAATAACAAAAATATATGATTCGTCGCTTAGCCCCTACATCTTCCATTCGTTTGTACTTATACTGTACTATTCATCCCTGTCTATTCCGTAAAGGTGATCGTTCAATGATGCACATTCTAAGTGACATTTACTTTGGATTTCACATGAACATGTAGTAGATCTTTGACGTTCACCTGTAGTTTGTTTTAGATAAGTGTTGCTGTATAAAATGAAAGTGGCAGAACCCCAAAACAAACTAAGTTTGTTTATTGTACATTAAACGCAAATGTTTTAGGCCCGAAAAAATGGTATCAATATCGCCATAAGTCTAATTGGAAATCTAATTCAATAGGATGTTAAATAGTTTTTCTTATAACAGAGAAGTTGTCAACTCTATTCACATAAATGAAGCACATTTTCTCCAGCAGGGTGAAGCTGCTTTACAGCATATGCCTTTGAGTGTCAGTCTTCATTTCAGTGCACTGTACAGTATGTGATGTAACTGGAATTTGTCAATGCTGCTGGTAAATGAATCCTGAATGTATTTAATGGATAACTCAATTTTGGTATCGTTGTGATGAGGATATTGTCTGTCCTAAATCAGCCATCACCGCCACACAAAGTGGAAAAAAGTCATTTTCTTTCTTCCCACAAAATCGCATATGTAAAGGTAACGCCAAAATATGTGCATCAAAAAAAGGAAACTGGTCTAAAAATATGTTTGTTAATTACATCACCTAATATATATATATTTTATTTATTTTTTTTTATTAAAAAGGACACTGGCATGAGCTCACTTTAAATTGAAGATAAAAATGTCCCATGAAAATGATCGCTATCCTAAAATGGTCTAATGGTTCTTTGGGATTACCACACTGAGAAAACAAATATTCCTCTATAATGTACACCCAAAATCCATACTGCGAATAGCAAACGCTTTTGACATGTCAGTTTAAAATATGAGGTTTAGAGGCCGTGTATGCATCAATGATTGGACTAAAAAAAAATTATTTTAATATACCAAGTCCAAAAATAGAACGTCATGCAATGTTTTATGCATACACAAAAACGATCATATACATGCGATTTAATATAATGATATTTATCTGGATCTGAACACACACGATTTATGACGTTTTGTGGACTACCATTCTTTAGAGGCCTTGGTTAGTTTACCAGTTAGACAATTGTAAACATGAAACACTTTTCACTATTATAAATTGCATAGTTGGCCCACCAGAGGGAGCCCTTTACCTTCTTTCTGCAACAAAATCGGACTCTAAAAGCAGCAAGACCAGCCTACTATTCCTGTACCAACAAGTCACTGAATAACCAACATGCCAGCATACGACGGGGCATTACAACCGCTTCTGTATGCTATGAAATAACAGGACTTCTAACAACTATTTGTCAGCACATTAATATAAAACGCAAACATACAATAAATGATCACTTTCAAAGGTGGTTAAATTAACCATTAGTTTAAATTTTAATTGTATAGATTAATTGGCACTCACTAGATTAGGACTCAAACGGTAATTGGTCTGCAGATTTCAAACGGCTTAGCACAAAGACATGTTAGACGACTTGTCATGGAGTCAGGTGCAGTAACATGCAGATGCCTGTCTCACTGTACTTTGAGTGGCCAAGCTTTCATTTGGCATCCTGACTTTAATTCAATTCTAAGTGAGCTCATGTTCTTTAAATAAAATTAAATCTGTTAAATTGAAGCCTCAAAGAGCTCGGTTTCACATCTGCTTTGTGCATTGTTACAGTTATTTCTTAACCATTTAGTAGCCAACTACATGTAAACCAACTGCTCTGTTTTGCAGCCTTTATTATAAGCCAAAATATTTGTTCAGATTTGGCAAAAGGTTGTTTATGTAGCCTCCATGCATCAAAGCACAAGACTCAAAGTGTTTCTCGACCAGAGTGCCAGAGAAACTCTGGTGCATCGGGCCCTGCTGGGAAAACTGTTGGCTGCTAAGCAGGCACACTAGTATGATGTGGAGGGTGAATGTGGAGCGTGTAAGGGAAGAGATGAGCATGGCCTAAAGAGCAGCGTTATCCGAAAATTATAAAAATCTATCAGGTGTGACACTGCCCTGTAACCATAGAGTTTCTATTATATTGCCAAATTACATGTAATTTTTCAAAATCGCATAAGGCAAGCTACTTATTTTATTTAAAAAAAAATATATATATATTTTGGCTTAAAAATTTAACCCTCCCTGCCCAGCTCTAAGGGAGGTTACATAGGTGTCTGATCTTGGCTAATCTGGATGTGTTGCCTTGTCAGGAGTGCCGGTCCACGCAGATGGGTGCATACGCAGATGAAAATGGGCGCCAGGAACTTTATACTTATGGAAACAGATAACAGTCTATCTGTACATATACAATATCTTCTACAGATAGAGTTAGGTCCGGAAATAATTGGCACTGATACAAGTTATTTCGGCTGTGTACCAAAATAAATTATTAAAGTTACATAAATAGATAAGTGGTGTTTTGGTGCATCACCATAGATGGCTCATTGATATAGTGATAATTCCATATACCATAATGGATCCAGGTTCAAGGACATAGAGTTAAATAATGAATATGGGCTTAAAGTGCAATCAGCCAGCTTTAATGAGGGTATTCACATCCAAATTGGAGGAAGGGTTTAGGAATTACATCTCTTTAATATGTAGCCCCCTCTTTTTCAAAGGACCAAAAGTAATTGGACAATTGACTCAAAAGCTGTTTCATGGACAGGTGTGGGCTATTCCTTCGTTATTTCATCATCAATTAAGCAGGTAAAAGGTCTGGAGTTGATTCCAGGTGTGGCATTCACATTTGGAAACTGTTGCTGTGAACCCACAACATACGGTCAAAGGAGCTCTCAATGCAATTGAAACAGGGCATCCTTAGGCTGCAAAAAAAAGAAAATCCATCAAAGAGATAGCAGGAACATTAGGAGTGGCCAAATCAACAGCTTGGAACATTCTGAGAGAAAAAAAATGCACTGGTGGGCTCTGCAACACAAAAAGGCCTGGATGTCCACGGAAGACAGTGGTGGATGATCGTAGGATCTTTTCCATGGTAAAGAAAAACCCCATCACAATATCCAGCCAAGAACACTCTCCAGGAGGTAGTCATATCATTATCCAAGTCTACCATAAAGAGAAGACATCACGAGAGCAAATACAGAGGGCTCACCACACGGTGCAAACCATTCATAAGCCTCAAGAATAGAAAGGCCAGATTAGACTTTGCCAACAATAGCTAAAAAAGCCAGCCCAGTTCTGGAACGGCATTCTTTGGACAGAAGAAACTAAGATCAACCTGTACCAAAATGATGGGAAGAAAAAAGTATGGAGAAGGCTTGGAACGGCTCATGATCCGAAGCATAGCACATCTGTAAAACACGGTGGAGGCAGTGTGATGGCATGGGCATTCATGGCTTACAATGGCACCGGGTCACTAGTGTTTATTGATGATATGACAGAAGCAGCCGGAGAAATTCTGAAGTGTATAGGGATATATTGTCTGCTCAGATTCAGCAAAGTTGATTGGAATTCATTATACAGGTTGACAATGACCCAAAACATACTGCGAAAACAACCCAGGAGTTTAAGGCAAAGAAGTGGAATATTCTGCAATGGCCGAGTCAATCACCTGATCTGAACCCTATCAATCATGCATTTCACTTGATGAAGACAAAACTTAAGGCCGAAAGACCCACGAACAAACAACAACTGAAGACAGCTGCAGTAAAGGACTGGCAAAGCATCACAAAGGAGGAAACCCAGCGTTTGGTGATGTCCATGCGTTCCAGACAACAAGCACTCATTGCCTGCAAAGGATTCTCGACAAAGTATTAAAAATTAATATTTTATTTATGATTGTGTTAATTTGTCCAATTACATTTGAGCCCCTGAAATAAGGGGACTGTGTAAAAATGGTTGCAATTCCTAAATGTTTCATACGATATTGTTGTTCAACCCCTTGAATTAAAGCTGAAAGTCTGCACTTTTATTGCATCTCGGTTGTTTCATTTCAAATCCATTGTGGTGGCGTACAGAACCAAAATTATGAAAATTGTGTCAGTGTCCAATTATTTCCGGACCTAACTCTACATGCTGTACTCCTTGAGGTGTACTTTTTCTTGAACTGGTGTGAGGGACACAGTTACCCACTTAAGTCACTCTATCACATTAAGTCCATGCCTATCCAAACTTCTAGGGTCCCACCTTGGGCTACCTTACTCCATGCAGTGGAGAGAGAGAGAGAGAGGTGTGGGGGAGGGGAGAAACAACCTTCAGGTACACTGTCTTGATTGCATCACTTGTCACACTGTCAGGCCTTGTGCTGCTCATTCTCTGCATGTGATCCAATTCCCTCTCACAGCACAGCATGCCACATCGTGGTGACCTGTAGTGGGGCCAGCCCCACTATCCATGGGGCTGTGCATTGTGGAAACACCTCAGGGCATATACTCCTATCTGAACTCAGAGTAGCAATAAACCCTTCTTAAGGCCTGTGACATTTAGGGAAAGTGTCCATGTTCAACAATAGAAAGGTGATCCTATCATATCGCATTTACATAAACACTTATTGACTATATACACAGATATCCATCTGTTGTGGATCCTCAAGGGATCTGAGCTCCAGAAGCTCCTCCCTCTCTTTATACCCCCATCTGATGTCACCAACTCCAGGCAGAAGAGTTTAAATTCTGCTGAGTCACCCCAGCACCATGTGACCAGGGAAAGGTCTGAGCCCACCCAGTTAACCCCTCAAAGCCCTAGTAATCCCATAGAGAGGGGGGTGGGGGTTACCAAAAAAAAAATGCTGCTCATTGTTACCATCCACAAACACCTATTAAAGAAATGGTGTGGACTGGTCTGTACTATTCACAAAGGATTTCATGGAATGGCAACTTCATTTCCCATTGCAATCATGATACTGGATGTATCAAAGACGACGCAATCCTGTGAAGGGGTTACTCAACCCTTAAGGGGCAGATGCACATATTTAAAATAGCCTCAATAAATTTAAGCCAAGTACGTTTCTTTTCAACAGGGTTTCAATGAAAAGCACTGTGCGTTTCAACCACGTTGCCTCAAACCTTGGTCCACCTTTGCAGCCATAGACCCAACAGCTCCAGTAGCAGCTCCAGCTAACTCCCCTAAATACACAATGGAAGTCACATCACACAAAAGGGAATACCTAGAAGGAAGTGTAATCCCGCTAAAGTTGACATGTTGAGCAATAGTTTGGTTACCAATATACTTCCGTCACTTACCTTGATGAATGGACATCCGTTTAGATGTGAATCCTGTTTCCACCAAGACCCTCTGTGAGCGAGCCGCTGTCTGATCCACACTGTCCTGAAAATAGAACAAGTCATTTTAAAACTTGCAGCCAAACGGCACATTACATTGCAAATGCTATTACGTTGTCTTCATGCTGGATACAATTTTAGTCTCATTTGTGTGAATGTTAACTTCAGCACAAGAAGGCCCTCTTCATACACACAACGTTGCAATGTATATAAACAGTACCAAGCTGTATCAATTAGTTAAAAAAGATAAAATTGTAGTCTTGATTGGACATGTTGGCTTTGGACATGTTGAATTATGCTTGTACAAACATGAGACTTCAGTTTTCTTCAAGTCTTAACATGGGTTGCCTCAATCTCAGCGATGTCACTTCTGTCACCATGAAAGCGATTTGTCCAAGCGAAATTTTTGGGAGGTGCCAGCAAAGAAGTTTTAGTTAAAAAAAAATAATAAAGTGTTATGCATTTCCCACCCCATTGCATAAATCAATTAGCAAAAGGCAGCGGTCACTTAATACACTGTCAAAACAGGTATGGTCTCATCTTATTGTAACCTCCCCCTACCCGGCTCAAAACTAGGGAATTGCACAGGTGAATGTATAAGTAAGTGCAGGTGTTGTGCACTGGACTCTTTACCTGGATCTCAGACGTGTCCAGCAGGCTGGGTGTATAAGCTTTACAAAAGATGTTGAAGTTGATAAAGGGTGCCAGAGACAGTCAACAAACAATGAAAATTATTTCCCAAACAGGACAGGTTTTCATGGGACAGCTTTTCTGGCATAGTCCTCTTGCATTGTACTTCAATATCATATCATATCGATATAGAAACTGGTCTACTCTTGATAGTGGCCCTACAAGTAAAACAAACACCGAGACCCTCCACACACACACCTTTCTCTACCGGACGTTATGTGGGATCCTCTTTGGGTCTAAAACCTTTAAACACCACACCTCCATATTTAAATGCCATGGTGACGTAACAGGTCACCATGGATACATATGCGATATCCTGGGCCCACTGACTCAGGGGTGCGAAGACATGGGGGGGGGGGGGGGGGGTGAGATTTTTCTAGGGGGGTGTAGGCCGCAAGCAGTTGCAGAAGCCACACCCTTCCAAGGCATTGAAATTAAATGCTGGGGATCGAGTGAGGCCTCTGGAACCTAATGTTACCTTGCTTCAGCCAGCGTCTGGAAGAGTCTCCATGGCAACGCAGCATCATTTGACGTCACACAGAGCGAGGGCGTGGGGCGGCGCGAGCACCAGAGGACAAGAGGCAGGGGCAAAAGTTTGCACACCCCTTCCCAAACCTATGCTCACTCTGGATGACAATGTGGGTCCTTTCTGGAAGTGGGAGGAGCTTGTTTGGCAGTTGCCCAACTGCAACATTTACTTAAAGATTATCGCAACACTAAAATTAACTGTCTTATTGACAAACAATGGTAATCCCATAGGGGGGGTTGCATTACTGTATCTTTAAATGGGGCAAATCAGTCTTCGGACCAAAGTTAACTAATGCCAGTAACAGGTTTTAGATGTTCGATTTGGGTACAAAAAGGAATCCCTCAACCATAAGCAAATTATGATGAACTGAGACTTAGAAGGGGGTGGGGGTGGCCATATTGTAGTTCGTGCATACGCAATTGCAGCCGTGCACATGCGCGATTCCAGCCGTGCGCAGAGAGGCAAGAAATTGTGTCGGCCACTTTATGGTCGCGCATGCGCAGTGGAGTCTTTGCGCACGCGCAGTCCCCAGAATTGCAGTGGCCATCTTAGGAGAGGCTCCACAAGGGACTAAATGTCCCAGGAGCCTGAGGGACATGCAGGTAGAATGTTGACAGTTTGGCAGTTAGAAGGGGAGAACCGTTGAGGTAGTGTCCAGGGGAGAAGTGCTCCCCTGGACTAGGCCCAGGTTTGTCCCTTAGGTCCCAAGTCCCCTTTTAGATTCTGGCTGATATAGGGAAAACCCCAGACAGGAACGCTAACCTTTAGCCTTATAGTGTCAGGTGTAGCATCAGCGAAGAGATGCCACGCGGTGAGCTGCGGCTTGGGATCAGACCACAGGCAACTATAGACATTGGGGGACGCCCTCCAGAGGTGGACGCCTATGCGGACCACAGACAGGATTCAGTAGAAGTCGTGGGGTCAGACTGATTCTTTTTGCTCATTCAGGAGGCACCTGGGTACAGGAGAGTCCAGGGAGGTAAAGTGCACCAACAGCCCACAGGGTTAGCGCTACTCCCTACACTTGGGTGGGACTGACTCATTGGGGGAGGACACCAGAGGTATTGGTGCCACACACCCCACTTTGGGGTACACCCACCCTATGTTATTAATGTATGTGTTGTATTGTATGGTTCCATTATATCGTTTAGGTATTGTCAGTAGATCCCTCTCAAATGGACACGCTGTACCAAGGAGAACGAGAGCTCACCACAGGCTCCCAGCTGCGGAGGTTCAGGCCTTCTGTGAGCCACAGGTAACGGCAGTGCGCGTAGTTCCCTCTGGCCTCGGATATAGTAAGCGCTTAGGTGCTGCTGCTCGCTCTCGCTTGCTGACGCTCGGGCTACCAGGAGCTTTTTGCTGTCCTGACAGAGGAGACAGCAAGCGCGCTTGGGAGGCGGGTATCACTGTGTGTGTGTGTCACTTTGAAGTGGTCTGTGTGTTTGTGTGTCACTGGGGAACCCGTGTGTGTATATGTGTATGTATATTATATAATATTTCAAAAATTAAAAAAAAAAAAGACATGTTGTGAGAATAAATTATTTATTAACATTGTGCAACTTTGATAAATATATTCACGCAAACACACGCAAACACACGCAAACACACACACATTATATATACACACACAATAATCTGCTGAAACTGCTCCGCCATCTGTATGTATGCACACACACACACACACACACACACAATACACACACATTGTGTATGTGTGTGTATATATAATGTGTGTGTGTGTGTATGTGTATGTGTATGTGTATGTGTATATATATATATAATGTGTGTGTGTGTGTGTATGTGTATGTGTATGTGTATATATAGTGTGTGTGTGTGTGTGTGTGTGTGTGTGTGTGTGTGTGTGTGTGTGTGTGTGTGTGTGTGTGTGTGTGTGTGTGTGTGGTGTGTGTGTGTGTGGTGTGTGTGTGTGTGGTGTGTGTGTGTGTGGTGTGTGTGTGTGTGGTGTGTGTGTGTGTGGTGTGTGTGTGTGGTGTGTGTGTGTGTGAATATATATACAGACACACACACACACACACACACACCTCTGTGTTGCCGGTAAAGGACCGGCTGCAGCCCCATTGGATGGGAGCGGTCACGTGACTGCTCCTCCCCTTCCCCGAGCGGCAAATTTCAGTTCGCATAAGGAGGGAGAAACTATAGCCGCGCTGATAACAGGTGCAGGGGCTTTCTGCATCTGTTCAGCGCGGCTCAGCCCGCCTCAGCGACGCTGAGTGCACTATGTCCTGGGCCTTAGACACAAGGAAAGGGGGAGATATAGATATATTCCCCCAAAAGCAGGCACATATTTCCCTGGTTAAGTTTATTTAGGGAAGCCAATGCAACAAATTCTTTACCAAAGTTTGTTTTCTTTCTACTTGGGATTACAACTTAAAAAATGTAAAGAAACATAAGATGTGAGTGAAACTTAAAGGGAGAAGTGCCAGCTAGTTACAAAACTATTGTTATGCATGTAAATACTTAATCTAAAAATCATTCTTTGATCTCTAGTGCCAGGGTATGACCAAAGCAGCCATTTCAGTTAGCGGAACAGAGAATTAAATCTGACATTTCACATAAAACAGACAAAAGAGGACCACTCAGCCATACTTAATCATTTTCTGCACTTATGAAGGGACTGGGGGTGTATTCCCTAATGAGCGGAGCAGCAAATAGTTGACATTGCAGGCAATACTTTTTCACGAAACATGGGAGGATGGGCACGCTGCAAACGCACAGGGGACAGACAGATTTTACAAGTTGTGCTTTTATTTTAACAGCTTTCTCACATTTAACCCCCTCTCCCTAGTTCTGAACATAATGGAACAAGATGCAGGAAGGCAAGAGAGATATATTTTTAAACCTTATAACCGATTGGCTGGCAAAGCCAGCCAATCAGTGAATACAGCATCTAGTTGGTCATTTAAGACCAACCAGAAAAGAAAAGGTTCAAAACAAATAGATCAAAAAACAGTATATACACTGGCGACACACTTTATTCGAGCTCGGCTAGTCCCACGAATTCGGGTATACCCGGGTGTATTGAGGTTTGTGACTGTATTCTGCCCGAGTGCATTGAGGTATTTTCCAGGCAGGGATTGAAGCATTTTATTCCCGCTGGCTGCAATACTGCACAGTATATATATATATATATACTGCATTACAATTCATGAATTTATGCCATCTGGTAGACACGCGAAGCATTGCAGCCTATTAAATTCTAATCATTATCATTTAACAGATCAGCCGCCCGTCAGCCAGGCATGAATCCAGGCTGGGAAGGCAAACGCAATGGGGCTTGTCAGAGGTGAGGAGCGGCGCATTCCAGGTATCTGCCAGGTACATACTGGGTATTTGCTCGAATAAAGTGTGTCGGTGCAGTAAGTGCACCTGCAACTTAAAATAAAGTGCACTAAAGGAGGATGTGGAGTTTAAAAGATTAACCAAGGGAGGGTACCGAGCAGAGCACCCTGCTTAAGGCCCACTGGGAAGTGAATGCAGCTTCCTGCCCAGTGGCCAGAGCGTGGGTGTACTCTGCTCGGATAAAGGAGCGCACCAGCACAGAAGGCCTGGCAGGTAAGGGATACCTTCCCAGCCAAATGCTGCTTCATGGACTTATAAAATAGCCAGTTTGGCTAATGCCAGGAGCAGGTTGACCAGGCCTGCCCAACTCGTAAAGTGAGAAGGGACGAACTGCTCCAAGGAAAAAAAATTTGGGCCGCACGGGTTAAATCATCATCATCATCATCTCTCCTCCAGCACCTCTCATCATCATCATCATATCTCCCCCAGAACCCCTCACTATCAATCTTTACGATACTCCCCATCTATCTCTCATACCCCCATCTCTCCCCCTCACCCACACAATACCCCCCTCCAAATCAAACACACAATACCCCCCTCCACATCAAACACACAATACCCCCCTCCACATCAAACACACAATACCCCCCTCCACATCCCCCCAGCCCATTCCATGTCAGCATCCCCCCCACAAGTCAGCGTCTCCCCATGTCTCTCTTCCCTCAATATGACACTCTTTCCCCCTCCCCTCAATATGACACTCTTTCCCCCTCCCCTCAATATGACACTCTCCCCCTCCCCTCAATATGACACTCTCCCCCTCCCCTCAATATGACTCTTTCCCCCTCCCCTCAATATTACTCTCCCCCTCCTCTCAATATGACTCTATCCCTCCCCTCAATATGACACTCTTTCCCTCTCCCCTCACATCACTCTCCCCCCCTGCACCTCACGTCAGCAGCCAGTTTCACACCCACCCCCCCCACCAGCCAGTTTTTCACACCCACCCCCCCCACCAGCCCGTTTTTCACACCCACCCCCCCAACCAGCCCGTTTTTCACACCCACACCCCCCCCACCAGCCCGTTTTTCACACCCACACCCCCCCCCACCAGCCCGTTTTTCACACCCACACCCCCCCCACCAGCCCGTTTTTCACACCCACACACCCCCACCAGCCCGTTTTTCACCCCCCACCAGCCCGTTTTTCACACCCACCACCAGCCCGTTTTTCACACCCACCACCCCCCCACCAGCCTGTTTTACACCCACCACCCCCCCCCACCAGCCCGTTTTACACACACACACACACACACACACACACACACACACACACACACACACACACACCTCTCTTAGATCAGCTCAGCACATACTCTCCCCAGTACTAAGCCCCGCCCCCACCATGCTCTGACCTCCCGGCAGCCTTCTATTGAAGAAAAAAAAACACACGGCTGCCGCATCCTCGTCATGCTGCTGCTGCCCCCGCGCACCGCAAAACCTGGGGGCTGGGAGGGAGAGGGAGGGAGGAGGGATGAATCGCAGCCATTTTTTAAAAATGTATTTAATTAACTGGCGCCCAGCCAGAGTCATCGCGGGCCGCATAGAGAGGCCAGACGGGCCGCATGTTGTGCAGGCCTGAGGTTGACTATGAGGTCCCTGGCCCTGGAGTTCCAAGATGCTGGGCGCCCAAAAATATAAAGGTGCGGGGAGAAGTGCAACCAGAACTGCAGGAGGAGGCCCCTCAAGAATGACAAGGGGCTGTAGTCTGGCGCAACTAAAATAAATATGGAACACGGACTCCCTTGTGCCAATAAATAGGCATATGGCTTGGGAGTCCATGAAGTGGGCAAGGTACTCTCGTGCTCAGTGTACCATGGAGGATTCTCCAGCTAAGGTCCCCGGTGGGTCGGGGAACTAACTCTGAATAGAGTTCCCTCCACTGGGGCCTCACACCCTCGTTTGTTGGTAGTACCCACCTCCAGATGGTATCTGGGCAGGCGAAGAGGACGAGGTAATGCACTATATGAAGTACAAGAGAGTACAGCTACTTCCTCGGCCTGCCGCGGAAGCTGGCTGAGGGTATGGTCCCCAGCCTGCTTAGGCCGGGGACAGGAGGAGCCTGAGGGGTTGGCGGGGTTTTGGGCCCACACATACAGCCGGAGGCGGGGTGTCGGAAGGTGGACGTGGCGCTCGGGTCTGCAATAACCCCTCTAGGAAGTTGTGTGAGCCGGGGGACATGGTGTCCTTGATCTCCTGGAGCAAACGGCGCACAATTCGTGGGGTGGTGTAGCCCATGAGGCGCATCATCATCACGGGCTCCACCTATTCCGACCGTTCGTAGTCCAGGAGATCCCCGACCTCGGGTCATCCGTGCCTGGCAGAAGTGGCACATGATGCTGGAGGACACCATAATGCGTGCACCCCTATCTAGATTATACAGCAGGGGTTTGGTCAGGAGGTCCTCCTCAACAGCCATTACTTGCCTAGACATGGGAGACCATGCTCCAGGCCTTGAGGATTTTCTGGTAGTGAGGTTCACTAGGAGCGAATAGGCCTTAAAATAGTCTGGTTGAAACTCAAACACTGCACATAAACAGTCCTGAAATAAATGGATAGGAGAGTGGGGGGGAAGCAAATCCTTAGTCACAGCTGATATGCATTACAGGTCCTATTCACCACACACATATCATTTCTGAAAGCCACAATTACTGCCAGGATGGAAAATCCAAATCATACAGTACATCTACACTGGCTGCTTACAGGGCCTAAAATGCATACAGAAGCAATACAAGGGATCGGGACAATCTGCAGCATTACTTAGTCAGATATACAGGACTTGCAATAAAAGTAAAAGCACTCGACCACGTAATGCTCTCTGCTGTTAACATGTGTTTCACCATTTCAGGTTTGTTCAGCAGCATTTCAAAACGAAGATCCAAAAGCAGCCATGAGAAAAGTCACAAAGGCAGTCATTTTAATAAATCTAGATGTTGCAGAGGGGTTAAGAAAAATAGAAAATCCATTAAGTCAACAGCGCTTACACAGCAGTATTCCAAGCAAGAAAATTACAATGTCCACCAAAATGAGTGGAATTCTTAAAATGGATTCCGTTGTATCAAGAACTTGGCTTTTCCCAATGAAACTTCATTGTTGAAGCAATCTGCCCTTATGTAAAATGCAAGTCCCTCAACCAACTTCTTACAAAAATGCAGGATTTCATGTATATTCAACTTTAATGGTTTGCACTATTCAGAGTTAGTCTTCCAGGCCTGAACACATGCAGACACAACTCATGGATTTGGCTAGTATTTTTTTTTTATCTGGAGTCAGTCTCACCAATTTTAGCATAAACAGTCTCAGATATCAATGGAATCTAACTGAAAAAAAATAAACAAACACCTCCATTAAAATTCTATTTATGGACCCAAAACCTTTAAGATCACACCAGTTTCAGTTGCTGCAAGTTGGCATTACTGCATGTCAAAAGGGCCAAAAAGTACAAGATTTTTCTTAACTTTCCCCCCCCTACTGAAGGAGCATCAGCAAAAAACGCCAGTCATCTCAGAAAAAAATAGCTCAAAATTAATCCAGGTTGCCAGAAAATACCTTCCCTTAAGTCAGGTTGGCAAAATGTGCACATAAAATAAAAAAAACCTGTCTGAAACATGCAAATGTACCCTAAATTATAAAACGATTAAAAGTTTAAGTTAGCTGGCCGAGTTACTTTTTATTTTTATTTTTTTTACACCAGTATGTGTTGCTTTGAGGCTCTACACCACGAATGGCTGCAAGATATCAAACTAGAGAGACTAAAGATAAAATTCAACAACCACCACATTTTCAACATCTGAGGCGCTTCCACAATAAACTGGTAAACAAGAAAAAAAAAAAAAAAAAAAACCTGAACCAGTTTATTAGACAGAGAACTCCTTTGCATATGATGCACTTAAAAGCTGCAATTTGAGTATGTGGGAGGTGCAACATTATCCTCTGTTTGCACTTCGTTTAGAAAACTCAAACATGTAAAAGATTCTTACACAGATCTGGGATTTTGCCATTCCACTACAAAGAAGCTCTGAAACATCTATATGCATTGGGATGATGATGGGGGGGGGGGGGGGGGTGGGGGGCATTTTTAGGGTGGGGAGCAGAGGGGGGGGGGGGGGTTATAATATATGTATGTATGTATGTATGTCTTTATTTGTATAGCGCCATAAAATGTACATAGCGCTTCACAGTAGTAATACATGTCATATAAATAACAAATATAAATAACAGATCATGGGAATAAGTGCTTCAGACATACTGTAAAAGTAACATTAAGGAAGGAGTCCCTGCTCCGAGGAGCTTACAATCTAAGTATATATAACAAAAACAAATATATATATATATATATATATATATATATATTTATTTATTTTCTTTTAAACCACACCCATATTTCTAATCAGGAATATTCACATTTTTAGCTGGAACATAAAATTAAGATTTTCTTGGTGTGACTGTTATTTAACATTTATCTAATAATGATATGTATAAGGCTAAGTCCATAGTGACTTTAGCCGTGCGGAGGCGCGCTAAGACTGAGGGAAAGCGAGTGCTTTCCCTGGCCTTAGTTTGTGCGCCGTCCAGGGGCGGGCCAGTGACGTCACGGAACTGGTTCGCCATTATTCAGCGGGCGAACCGCTTACGTGACCAGCCCTGCGCTCCCATGAGCGCCGAAACTTTAAACTGACATGTCTGCTACGCCTGCAGAAGCGTGCGCGAGCCCCTGCTAAAGCCGCTCTCATTGCGGCTGCAGGGGCTCACGGCAGAGCGTCAGCGCGGGTCAGCGCCATGCCCGCGGCCTAAAGTGTCAAACTGGAGCATTGCTCAAACACTAGAGAAAATGTCAACCTTTTGCCAGTCAGTCAATGTATCAAGGGGTGACCGTTACATAGTAGATTAGGTTGAAAAAAGACATACGTCCATCAAGTTCAACCTATGCTAAATTTAGACAACAGATACTTTACCTATATCTATACTTATTGATCCAGAGTATCCAGACATGATTTTTGCGGCGAGGTTATGCGTTAGATGAGTCAGCACATTTAGGTGGTATTTGCCTCTGCTCCAAAGAGATCTGAGCCAAATTTAGGTAGCAAGATTAAAAAAAACAAAAACGAAAAACTCCTGCTTCTGTCAATGCTCGCAAATTGCACCATTTTATTCTACATATCCCCCTACGTGTTTATAGCAAATACAATTTTCAAAATATTACAAAATAAAAAAAAGCGAGCACGACCGAACAAACCCAATTAAAAAACATTCATTTTTCTAACTACCTCAGGTGCCACATACCAACGAAAGCCAACCATCAGTTCAAGAGTCCAAAGAAGTTAAATGTCTAAACAGATTTATGATAGTTTTCCTTCTAAACAGATGAAGTTTCAAGCTGCATATAGCAGATCAACATTACAAAGTAACATTGCAAAATTATCCTGCAGAAGTTGTACCTTATGCTACAAAGTTATCTTGCCACTAGTTTGGGCCTTAAGGTGCAAGGACTTTAGAAAGGGCCTAGACATGCCCTGTACCAATAACTACACTTCCATCCCATTTTAACAAGAAATTACCAACAAAGCCTAAACAAGTCAAATTATTAGCCTTCTTTGCCAACATGTCTGCCAGTTACTACAGTTGAAGTTTCATATTAAGGTACTGCATTAAATAAAGTTATTTCTGTGTTAACACTTCTCCACCCCCCCCCCCCCACACCCAATCGCAGATGGGACCATGTGTGGAAATCTACATATGTTACCAAGTGTATGGTGCGTTACCCGTCAGGCTCACAGGAGGCCTGAACCTCCGCTACTGGGAGCCTGGGGTATATCCTGGAACTTACTACAGGCATACCCCGGTTTAAGGACACTCACTTTAAGTACACTCGCGAGTAAGTACATCTCGCTCAATAGGCAAACAGCAGCTCACGCATGCGCCTGTCAGCACGTCTTGAACAGCAATACTGGCTCCCTACCTCTACCGAAGCTGTGCGCAAGCGGGGAGACAATAGAGCCTGTTACACATGTGTTATTTACATCAGTTATGCACGTATATGACGATTGCAGTACAGTACATGCATCGATAAGTGGGAAAAAGGTAGTGCTTCACTTTAAGTACATTTTCGCTTTGCATACATGCTCCGGTCCCATTGCGTACATTAATGCGGGGTATGCCTGTACTTACAGCGCCACCACCTGTGCAGGGATTCTTGTGTGTAGAATAACCCCTGACACAGGAACCACATACAGTATGTATTTACACAAGGGTATGGGTAAAACTGTTTACTACATGCAACTAAATTATAACACATCACAATATAACATCTATAGCATCACAGCAGTGTCACCCTTTAACCTGGCCTCACTGGGCCTCAACCCACCAGCAACCACCCAAGTGTCTCAAAAGTCCCACAACCCCACCCAAGTGTGGAACAGCGCTGCCCACTAATTTGAGATGTGTAGTTGGTGCACTTGTTGACTTGATGGTACCTGCCGGGTGTGTTCACACCCAGGCACGCAGATGCTGTACTTGGCTGAGGGATCCAAAAGCATGATCCACAATGCTTCCGCTCTTAACACGTGGGGTGGCGTCCCACCAGACAATCCCACCAGGAAGATGCTCTATGTTGAGCGATAGTCTGCGTCCAGACAATCGGGGCTGCACAGCAGGTGAACTGTGTCCCTGAGCTCAACATACAACTAAAAAGGGGCAGAGTCGCTACCTAGGGCCTGTTCCTGTCACAACCACAATCTGGGTTGTCTCAGGGCCTATTTGGGACCTATGGGGGTAACCTTGCCTAGTATAGTGGCTACTGCTCCCTACACACGCCCTTCCCTAACCTGCTCCCGGCTCTGACTATCTAGCATGTGTAATGCACAACAACGTATCCATCTCTGCAGGGAAGTCTCTAAGCCTATTGGCTCCCTGGCATCAAGTGGTTTAGCAGCCCCAGTGGCTGCTCGGTGTTGTAGTCCTTTGCAGAGGTCTTTTCTATTGGGGCCACGTGCATGATTGCAACTGCACATGCGCGAATCTGTAAATGCCGCCGCAGGCTCTGTCTGCGCATGCACCGACTGGGGATATCCCTGCGCTACAGAGCACCACCTCTGCCCATCTGCAATCTCGTTAATGGGTGCCGCAACTCTGCTGTGCATGCGAACGCTTTAAAGATGGCGGCGCCTGGCTGTTGCTGCCGGGAGCCCCCAGCGACGCCCTCGCAGCTCCCCGGCACAGCACAGGGGTCCCCCCCTAAGCAGAGGTAAGGGCCCAGGGGGAACCCTGCTACATCTGTATATTGAAAAGATCACAATCCGGAAAACAAATACGTGAATTAGGCCATAAACCTCAGTGTTTTTAGGCTGTGCCAAAATTGAAAGTATTGTTAAAAAGCCTTTGCGGCAAATTTTTTTGTTTGTTTTTTTTAAATCCAAATAAGGTATTTGGTGTAACATTTGGCCAAAATGCCCCCCCTGATAAATAAGTGCCAAGAACTGGACATTCACTTGGAACAATGCCACAAAAAGCCAAAGTTCTCCCCAAACAGAACGAAAAAAATAAAGTTACAACCTTCAAATTCTCAGAAAAGAAACTCAAGAGTAGAAACATTTTGACTTTTGACAAAAAAAAAAAATTTGTTTACAACCAATAGCCCTAACAAAAAATAGGATATCCCAATAGCAGTTAAAGATGCTGATAGTTTTCCAAAAGAACCAGGATAATGCCACACTTCTCTACAATAGCTGACGTCGCTTCAAGCGTTCCAACAAATCCCATTTTAATAAGGATCACCAAGGCACAAAAGCAAAATGACCAATTATATAGGAACACTAAAAATGTTTGTGTTTTTGAACCCAATTGATGAAATGTTAAAATAATGAAAGTTAATGTATTTCTTCATATATACCAACGAAGCATAATCCTCCAAGGACTCCATGCTTAGAGATTTCTTTTCAATCAAATATCCCTAGGCTAATCCCTATCCAGACTATGAAACACGTAAAAGTACGCCACCATACAATGCACCTTAAAAAATACAATACAAATCTATGAGGAACCAACATTCTACAACTCACTAGTTAAAGCTGCAGTTCAGTCTTTTTTTTTTTTTACTTCTATAGTTGCAATCTCTAATTACCTAAAGAACTGTATAGCTGCCAGTCAATTCGTTCTCCATGTATTGATAGGCGAAATTTGGTGACATAATTAGAGCTGGCATATGTTTTTATTTGCTTTCGTCAGTCAGTGGAAGCTCATGAATATTCATGAGCACTGCTGCACTGACATGTGCTAGAGGGAGGGCAGGGCTGACAAAGGGGTGTGCCAGGGCTTGTGACAGGACATGAAGGGGCAGTGCCTTAGCAAATGGCTGTTAAAATAGAATACAAGACAATTGGTCTTTCAAAGTTGTTGTTTTTTAAAACAGAAAATGCTAAAAGTATTTTTTCTTACTACAGAACTGATTTATTAAAAAAAAAACCACACATGCAGGTTATTGACTGAACTGCAGCTTTAACCTAAAGAGCACAATGAATCTAATGGTGGTATTCACAGAATAAACAAACACTTTTCCCTGTGTGAGGCTGCAATGACAGCCATTACGGTTTCTTTGAAAGACTTGCATATTTCAGATGAGCAGCTATGGAATTTCAAGACTGCATTCTAGTAGATGGTGGAATTCTTGGAACAGTTTGCTGGAAACGCTGTAGTAAAAAACAGTGAATTGATGTAAACATGGTATTGCCACAAATTCTACCAACGCATAGAGATTATATTCTTAGGAGACAACTTCAGTCTGAAAAACCATTGGAGATTGCATTAGATGCTTCAGGAGCATCAATTTACTAGTTAACTTTTTTTGGTTAGCCACTGCACGGCGATGTAAATGGTTACAGCAAATAAAGATCAAGCATATTGAACTAAAGTAAAAAACACCAAGACTTAAACTTGAAAATAAGAATTTCTATTCCCACTGCCTTTTACGCATTCTTTTGCTTCAATGTTACAGAAGGGTGAGTCATCACAGATCATTTTAGTTGAAGTGCATGGATTCCATCACCTTTCTCCACTGAAAACCTACATTACAGCGATATTTCCCATGTGACGGAAAAAAGGTATAGCCGTGTCTCAAGAATTAGAGAGGGTCTCTAAGAACTGTAATCTGTGAGTACACGTAACACCTAATATTTTCTGGACTGAGCAGAAGAAAGACTTCCATTTCTGAAAAGAACGCTCGCGTAGGAGTACTACATTTCCAGGCTACAGAAAATAAGGTATCACAAATTGCTGATTGAACATACACTATTACCTTTCCATCAGAGAGTGGCAAACCAACAATTTCACCTGTTGTCAAAGAAGGATTTTCATGTGTTGCTTTGGTTGACAATTCCATAGTAGTTGAATCTGCTGGCTGTTCAATGGGTTTATCCACATCAGATACCTAAATGCAAACAGAGCCAGCGAGGATCTTAGTGAAGTGTGTAATTCATAATATTAAAAACCCTATTGGTGCAGCCGGCTTTAGTTTAAAAAAAAAAAAAAAGTTAAATCTTAAATTAAAAACCTAGAATCTAATTGATTGAATCCAATTATTAGATTCATAAATAAAAATGTAAAAATACGGTTTGTAATCAATTTAGAAAACTAAATAAAAATGTGTTTGAAGGTGCAGATTTATGTAGAAAATATGTCAAAGGTTCAAAAGCTAAATCAGAGGGATCATCCTTAAACGTTAACGTATGTTTCCGGTTACTGCATATATGTGATGAATAGAGATGTCCCAAAGATAAACAGTTGTGAAATGCGGCCTATTTTTCCAGCAATTGTGATGAATGCATTCAATTTAGCTTTGTCAGATTTTCCTTGAAATTTCAAAAAAGCATTTTGCATAAAGTGTGCCCAAAAATTAAAGTGTAATTGGAAGTATATAACACACCTGTGTGCGCAGCTGCCATTTGTGGTTATACGAGTGTAGGATCATGCTGCTTGGTAAGTAGTCTGAGGGAGTTGCAATGGAAAAAAAGCAAAACATCTTTTTATTTTTATTTTTTAAAGTTGTAGGTCTTAGTTTGTCAATTCTACCTATAGTTATGATAGTGCTAGTTATATATAGTTACGTTTACTTAAATTCATAGTTCTGTTTTTGTTACAGTTTCTCAGACAAGTTAATCATTCTAGTTATATAGTTTGTTAGTTCTATTGTTTTATTTTGTTGTATAGCTTAAGATCTATCCTTTGTTATATAGTTAGTTTATAGAGCCACGCAGAGGACAGGTAGACCACGACAGCACTCGTAAGCTCCTGAAACGTGGACAGTTTTATTTCATTTAACAATTTTGTATTTTTGATTGGCGTTAAAAAGTATTATTTTAATTGGTGTTCCTTGAAAAAATTTTAAAAATATTACACAGTACATATTATAGTTTAGTTTCTTAATTCTACTTTTACGTACTTTTATTTCATATAATATTTTTTTTTATATATTTAAAATCTTTTTTTAAATTTCATTATGGGGTAGAGGAGCGATGGGCGAGTAAGAGAGGAGCAAGGGGCAAGTAAGGAGAGAGGAGAGGATGAGGCAGTTGAGATATGGGTGGATGGTGGGCAGGGGGAGGGTGGCATGGGCACTCCTGTGCTCTGCTTTAAGATTAAGTGGCAATGGGAGGCACAAACCAGTACTGCCTCCAGCGAGACTGACCACCACGTTCACAGCATGATTGAGCAGGGCACTTCCAATTCATTACCCCCAAGCCTATCCAACATGCCTTCAGTCTGCTACAGCTGTTAGTCTGGGAGGAGTACCACCAGACACTGGAAGAGGTTTCCCAGTCAACTTTATTACTAAAAATTCAGTGTCTCGGTGTCGATTGCAGCCACAGACTGAGTGTGAGATGCCTGCATTAATCTATACAAATCATAGAAGGGCTTAGACTGGTGGTGAGTGTTGCTGCTAGTGCAATCTGTTGAGGAGGAAAGCACAGAGGGTGTAGTTCAGGAGGGACCAGGTCAGACCAGTAGCTAGTGAGGGGGACTAGTGGTCATCATTGGCCTGGCTAGGGGAAGGATCATGATTGGCAGCCGATAGTGGCAGGAGGAAACATTGGCAGCACATGAATTACAGGCATGTTGCCTGCAAGTTACATTCAATTGCACCCTCGCTCCTCATCTAAAAACCTTTACTGATCTTATATCTTGCAGTATCCTTCCTCTGCTAAACTACTAAAAACACAAATGCATGTCTATTTATCTCCCATATTACTACATTTTAGCCTTCAATTCACACCTCTCCCATTTCATTATTTTCAAGATGCTGCTGCTCAACTCCTCTCCCCACCTTCTAGACTACAACAATGACCCTCCTTTCCATTATCCCTATACATCTGCATCTCAACTTAGACCTCATTACAACCCCCACTTGCCTCTTTCTTGGCTGATCTTTGCACTTCTATCTCTATAGTTCTAAAACCGTTTCGCCTCATCCCCCCCTAATCTCCATGACCCTTAACCACAGAACATTAGTTAGAACATGCCCTTTCCATTCTCTAATTCTGACTGTTCATGATACAGGTCATTGCTGTTGCCGACTTACAGCAAGTGCCTCACCAATAGCCAAAGATTGCTTGGTAGTCTATGGTCCATAGGATCCCTAAAAGATGCTCCATTGTCCAGGCGATATCACAGCATTTCGAAAACAAACGTAGCAATAGCTGCATCTACCTTCGGTGGGATTACTTAATCTCTTGTATCCTCTGAATAAATATTTTCCAAAATATACCCAGTCATTGCTGATCTATCCAGCAATGCCCATTCTGTCTTCACAATGTCCTTTATAGCACTTAAAAGGGAACGTTCTACTTGCTTTCCTTGATCTTAGAAAAGCCTGGACCAGGAGTCCCAGTTCCCTCCCTGTATCCTTAAACTCATTTTAGAATGAGGATGATATTATCTATGGCCTCAATTTTAAAAGGAACTCATGTCTGATTGGGCTTCCTTCGCCAAAGAAGAATATTCCCCAAGTTGTGAAACAGACGCTTGCTCTGAGCAAGCAATTACATTTTCAGGCAGTAGGTCTACTCAAGTCTGACCTGTGATGTCTCTAAAGTCCCTTGAAATTATAATTGGTCAGAGGAATGCATAAGCAAAGTCTTTGTCCAGTCGATGAAACCAGACAAAGTTGCAGATTTTCTCATGCGACATTTTGTATGCAATCAGGGCAAAATTTCTTGGGTTAGGTAGCTACTAGATTAACCTTGCAGTCTTCACAAAATCTAGGCAGCTTTCCTAGGTTTAACAACCTGAGCACCTTGGAGGCTGGTCAGCTTTGGAGGTGCCTTCTAACTGCGAAAAGAGCCAACATGCTGCTACTCACTTCCACTAGGGAACAATATCTTCCCTTAAAGTGCCCCTTTAAAAACTGGCATAAAGATCCAATTTCCTCCCTGGTATAGGTCCTTGGTAGTAATGTTAAGGATTGAATTAGCATGTTGCTGAAAACTATATACGGTTGTGACATCAGTTGGTATCAGTATGCAGCATCATGACAATCTGCCTCCGAACTCCCCAGGAGAACACCATGCAGGCCATAGAGAAAGAGGAGATCCAGGGGGAAGACGCTTCTGTGCTCGATTGGCATAGGCAGTTTACCCTGGCGGCTACAAAGTGACCATTCAGGTAAGGGGAAGGCATGTGCCCAAGAGGACGGAATGAAAGAGCCGCCCAAGGAAAAAAAGAAAAAACGTGCCAAACAAATAGACTGGTATGGAACCTACCAACGTCCTTCCCTCGGCTAAGGTAGGACAAGAATAACTGACCTGAGATGGGAGACAAACCCCATATATAGTGCAATTTAGGACGTGCATGTCCTACCTGAGCTGATGTGGGAGGTAAACCCATTATTATGGCTGCTGGTAAATGTGTTTTCCTTCTATGGCATTCTGCTGTACTCCAGCCACCATGGATAAGAATTTTTTTTTTTTTTTTTTTTTTTTTAAAGAAAAACTTTTTTGCTTCAACAATTGTATTCTTTTAAAACGCAATGCCTTGGCTTAGAAACGTTTAATGAGTCGCGCACCTTTTCAATGGTATCACTGGAAGTGTTGCACTGAAAAGGATTCTTCTACAACGTCTACTAAAGTACTGTGCCATGATCCAGCAGTTTGATTCTACTTTTGCAAGTGTAAAATCTATTGCTTGGCCAATGAATTTTTTTTTTACCACATCCTACACCAGGCATATCAAACATGCCGCATGCGGCCCGCAACGGATATTTTTGCGGACCGCTCACAACCAGCGCGGTGGTCGTGTGTGTCGGCGAGCGCCGTGGGCGGCGGTTAAAAGTTTTGGCCGCGGGAGAAGCAGAGCGCAGGTGTGGGGGAAGCGAGTAGCACGGGCGGAAGTAAAATCTGGCCTGCAGGGGCTGGAGGCGTACGGTGGCCGGGTGCAGTCAATCTGCACTCGTGCCGTGTGTGGGAGGACACGGGGGCGGAGTCAAAACCCTGGCGGAGATACTGCATTTTCCTTGAAGCCTGGTAAACCGTGTGTGTGTGTGTGTGTGTGTGTGTGTGTGTGTGTGTGTGTGTGTGTGTGTGTGTGTGTGTGTGTGTGTGTGTGTGTGTGTGTGTGTGTGAGAGAGAGAGAGAGAGAGAGAGAGAGAGAGAGAGTCAGGGAGAGGGAGAGAGAGAGTGTGTCAGGGAGAGGGAGAGAGAGAGAGTGTCAGGGAGAGGGAGAGAGAGAGAGAGAGTGTCAGGGAGAGGGAGAGAGAGAGTGTGTCAGGGAGAGGGAGAGAGAGAGAGAGAGAGAGAGAGAGAGAGAGAGAGAGAGTCAGGGAGAGAGAGAGAGAGAGAGAGAGTCAGGGAGAGAGAGAGAGAGAGAGAGAGAGAGAGAGTCAGGGAGAGAGAGAGAGAGAAGAGAGAGAGAGAGAGAGAGAGAGAGAGAGAGAGAGAGAGAGAGAGAGAGAGAGAGAGAGAGAGAGAGAGAGAGAGAGAGAGAGTGTCAGGGAGAGGGAGAGAGTCAGGGAGAGGCAGAGAGAGAGTCAGGGAGAGCCTCCCTCCCCCTCGCCTCTCTGTCTCTCGTTTTTATCTTAACTGCCGTATACCTACACCGAAATAACCTATTCTGCTTTCTTCCGATCTGACTCAAGTTTCTCACGGGGGACATCGGAAGACAGGTAGGAAACACCTCCCCTACAGTATAGTACCTTGAGGGACTACGGATCAGAGATTCCAGGCGGATTGCTGCTTTGGAAATCAAGAGGGGCATCCTGACACTGGTTAATGGATTCAGAAGTCAATCACATCTGGGTGTTTTTTTTTTTTCGTTTTGTGAGGCACACACACACACACACCTTTTCAAAATAAACCTACGTTTCTATGAAAATTTAATTTTTTTTTTTTTTGCGGCCCACCTAGACTTAAACCTTGTTTATTTGGCCCTTGTTAGCATTTGAGTTTGACATGCTTGTCCTACACGATATGTTTTAGTGCCGCTAGCCCTTTTTTGGCCATTTAAAATATGTAAACTTGGAAAGAAGCTGCAGAAGAACCTTGTTGGATCTGTGGGGGAGGGGGGAGTAATCTAATAGCCAAACATTTGCTATATTTTTTAGGTACTTGGTGTTAGTCTAACAGTTTATTTTTTATTTATATTTTAAAACTTCTGGATTCTCTCAAATACATAATCAATATGGTGCACGTGTTTTGCTTTAAGCAGTACCTGCTTTCCTATGAGCAAGCTGTTTAAGTATCTATGGTTAAAAACTAGAACCAATACAACTCCATCGCTTGTGACTGGGCAATGTAGTTGAAGGTAACAAATGACTTAAGAACCAGTCCAAGTTGCCGTGTCTCTCTCCCCCGCTTTAATATGTGCATCAATACAATGCACACAATAATTATTTAGCCAATTTGTCAAATGATTCAGTTTGCCTGTGATCGATCGAAGATTCAGGTCGGGGGTTCACGAAATGGCTGCAGAGGAGTATTGACTCTGTATATGTGACTTTGTAAATGGTTGTTATAGAAACAAAAGCTGGATACATACAAAATGTAATTGAGTGGTTTTAAAAACAGAAAATGCTTCAAGTATTATCCCATAGAACATGATAGATAGATAGATAGATAGATAGATAGATAGATAGATAGATAGATAGATAGATAGATAGATAGATAGATAGATAGATAGATAGATAGATAGATAGATAGATAGATAGATATAGAACACAACAGAGAACATATCCTTATAATCAAGCACACAGGCATACCAAACTGGAATAACAAATTAGTATAGAAATAAAAACAGGGGGAGAAATATAAGAGGGGGACTCACAACTGACAATATAAGTATACCATTAGGGCAAAGGCACATAAATTGGTTACAAAGAATCACCAGTAAATAAAGGCACTGAATTACCTAGAAGACCATGCTCTAATATATGGTTCTCCATTTTTCTGTCTTATTCTCTTCTATGATATATATCTTGGACCAGCATCCTTCTCTGGGCAACCGGTCACGTGATTCCAGCTTTGAGAATATTCCACAAGATCGCCTTTTAGGATGCTAATACACTGTTGATGTTCCTCTTCCTTTGGGCTACCTACCGTGTGACTTCGCCCTTCAGGGCGCTAATACAGCTTACCAACCTTGAAGTTTATCATCCTTGATGTGAATTATGAAAACTGATGCTATCAAGAACTTTGTTCAACAACACTTTATTTGGTTACTGCATCTGCCCTTATTCAGGACATGACTAAAAAATATGTTAATAGAAAGAAAAGAGAGTATAAGCCTTTTATTTTTTAACATCTCGTTTGGTGTGATTTTGAACATGTGCTTTTTTGGCTCTTTGACCATAAAGTATTTTACTTAATGATGGATGTCCTAGTACACTTTATTGAATGAGCCCCTTATTATATCACCATCATGATAATCTGTGCTTTCACTATATATTTGTCAATTAGTGGCCAATTGTGCTCTCTTTTTTTTTTTATCAGGTCTTCTATGTAATTCAGTTTGGAGCATATGTTAGCATAATTTGGGGCTTTTTTCAACTTTGTATTTAGTGCCTTTTGCATAGTAGGCGCTGTATGTCACAGCGCTACTGCGCGATCGATTTTTGGCGCTATTACTTTTTTTTCCTCATTATGTTTTACTTGGCTGTCTGCTCTACTATCACTATTTTCCTGGCAGCATTGCATACATTTTTGTAACCTCAGTCCTCCTATGTCTCCCATTATCAGACCGGAGGATAATGACGTCATGACGCCGATCCTCCCTCCCCTTCATTGCTATTATGCTCAGGTGTTTTCTATGCGATTTTTGGCGCAAAAGGAGAAAATTTAAAACAACTTACCGTAATTTTCTTTTCCTGGAACCATGGCAGTGGGCACATAGGCATTAGACATACACAGGGAGGGTAACTATGTGCCCACTGCCATGGTTCCAGGAAAAGAAAATTACGGTAAGTTGTTTTAAATTTTCTCCTTTCCTGATCACCCTGGCAGTGGGCACCTTTGGGACATACCCAAGCAGTGACAATTTTAGGGAGGGATACATCAGAAATAAACACCACCAGTCAATGCCTTTATCAGTTTGATCTTTATTATTACACTTTACACTTTATTTCACTACAGGTTGTAACACTCTACGACCAAAGCTTGCGTCAGCTGATGATTGTACGTCTAGTCTGTAGTATTTCAAGAATGTATTGAATGAGGACCAGACTGCCGCTTTGCATATCTGTCCTGGTGTAGCCTGGGCTTTAAATGCCCATGATGTAGACATGGCCCTTGTAGAATGAGCTTTAATGTTCAAAGGTTTATCTTGTCCTTTGCTTTCATAAGCTTTTTTAATACAAGACACTATCCACTGGGAAATTGTTGTCTTTGATGCTGCTTGACCTTTCTTTGGTCCCTCTGGTATGATGAATAGTCTGTCTGACTTTCTGATATCTCGCATCCTTTCCATGTACACTTTTAGACATCTTACCACGTCTAATCTGTGTAGGTCTTTCTTCTTTCTTATTATTTGGTTCTGGACAGAATGACGGAATCACAATTTCTTGATTCATATGGAACTGTGATACAACCTTTGGCAGGAATTGATGCACTGGTCTGAGAACTGCCTTGTCTTGATGTATGACTAGGCTGATAAAGCCTGTAGTTCTCCCACTCTCCTTGCTGAGGTGATTGCGATCAAAAACGCCATCTTCCATCATAACCATTTTAAGCCTATCTCCTGTATAGGTTCAAACGGAGCTGCCGTTAGTACATCCAATACTAGAGACAAGTCCCATGTAGGTACCCTGTTCTTGATTTGAGGCCTTAATCTTTTAACTGCCTGCAAGAACCTGATGATTAATCTTTCCATTGCCAGATTTCTTTCCAATAAGGCTGATAGCTCATTGAAAGTACAGGTTTCTGCACTAAGACGGAGACCTCTCTCAAATCCCTTTTGCAGGAACTCTACTATTGATACAATACTAGGTGAAAGGAAATTTAGTTTTTCTTTTTCACACCAAATCGCGAAAGCAAAGCCAGATTCTATGGTAGACCTTTGATGTGGAACCTTTCCTTGCTTGTAAAAGGGTATGGATTGTTTTTTCTGAACAACCCTTCAGTCTCAATGTTTCCCGCTCAATCGCCATGCCGTCAAGGCCCATTGTTTGGCGTTCGGATGACATATTGGCCCCTGTCGCATCAGTCCTTTGCGATCTCGTATGTGCCATGGTGTATCTACTGCCATATTTACCAAGTGTGTGAACCAAAGCCTTCTTGCTACTATGGTGCTACGAATATCACCTCTGCTTGGTCTTCCCTGATTTTCCTGATCGCTTTTGGAATTAGGGGAATTGGAGGGAAGAGGTATGCCAACTTGAAGTCCCATTTGAAACAGAGCATCTGTACCTTATGCGCTTGGATGAAACTGTCTCGCACAGTAGTTCCTTACCTTGCGGTTCTGATGTGTCGCTATGAGATCTATGTCTGGCTGACCCCATCGCTCTACCAGTTCTTGAACCACCTGTGGGTCTAATGCCCATTCTCCTGGGTGTATGATGTTGCGACTTAGAAAGTCTGCTGTGACATTTTCCAGTCCTGGGATATGTATGGCTGTAACTTCCGACAAGTGGAGCTCTGCCCAAAAGAGGATTTCTGCTGTGAGGTTCATCAGCTTTCTGGTACTGGTTCCTCCTTGTTTGGCTATATACTTGACAACTGACCTGTTGTCTGATTCTTTTATATAGCCACCATTTATTTGGTCTTGGAAAGTTTCTAGGGCCCTTTGTACTGCTTTTAGTTACAGCAGATTTGATGGAAGATGCTTTTCCTGGTTTGTCCAGGTTCCTTGCACCAATGTTTCTCCCATTTGGGCGCTCCAACCTGCGTTGCTCGCATCTGTTGTAATTCTTACCCACTGTACTGGGTGTAGTGTTTGTCCTTTTCCTAGGTTTCGGGTATCTTCCCACCACTTTAATTCCTGTTTTGTGTGTGGGTGTAACAAGATTCTGTCTTGTGTTTTTGCGTGTGCACCGCACAAGGAAATAAACTTATTTGTCTATTCTGCAAAATATAACCTCAGACTTGTGTTTTTATTCACAACTTTTCACAGAATTTTCCCAGGAGCTTCATGCATTCTTCTGCTGAAGTTCTGGCAGCTTTCCTGAGCTTCTTTGTTTGTATGGCTATGTCTTGCCTCTTTGCGTCTGGCAGTCTCACTTCTCCTTTTGCCGTATCGAATTCTACCCCCAGAAATCTTAACAGTTGAGTGGGCACGAGATGACTCTTGTCTCTGTTTATTAACCAACCGTGGTGTTCCAGGAAGGTTATTACCATCTTCTGGTCTTGTTGGAGTTTCTCCACTCTTTGATTTTACCAGGATGTCGTCCAGGTATGGGTATATTTCTACCCCTCTTTCTCTCATTTCTGCCACTAGAGGGGCTAGAACCTTTGTAAACGTCCTTGGGGAAAAAGCCAGACCAAATGGCAGTGCTGTGTACTGATAATGATCTTGATTTACTGCAAACCTTAGAAATCTTGGTGTCCCTCTGCTATGGGCACATGTAGATAAGCGTCTTTTAAGTCTATCGCCACCATCCAGTCTCCTGGTTGTACTTCTTGAATAATCAGGTTCAACGATGCCATCTTGAATTTTCTTATTTTCAAGAATGAATTTACCTTTCTTAGGTCTAGGATTGCTCTGTAATCCCCTGTATGTTTCTTTACTAGAAATATTCTGGAATAAATTCCACTTCCTCTGTCTTCCTGAGGTACCTTCCTTATTACTTCCGCTTGTAATAACTTCTTTAATGCTGAATTCATTTGCCTTCTTTTTTCCTTGGACTGTATCCATGTTATTACGCCCATATTTCTTCTTGGCATCTCTCTGAATTCTATACTGTACCCCTGACGAATGGTTTCTAATACCCAATTGTCCTGTATTGTTTGGGCCCATGTTGCAGAAAACTGCTTCAGTCGCCCTCCTACTGGCAACTGCTGGGCCCTCTGACCTTCATGTGAACTTGTTCTTTGAAATTGATCCTCTTCCTCTGGCGCCACGAAAAAGCCGGTTCTGGCCGCCCCTCCATGTTTGTCTTGGAAATGACCTGCCAGGTCTATATGCCTTTGCTTCCTTATACTGGATTCTATTAGCCTGTTGGAAACCGAATCTTCTGGTCCTGTTTTCCTGAGGTAAAAAAGTGCTCTTACCTCTTGATGCTTTTGTTATTATGGCATCCAGTTTGTTGCCGAAGAGGAATTCACCTTCAAATGGTAGTCCACATAAGCTGTTCTTTGATGCTGTGTCAGCCATCCACTGTCTGAGCCATAAAGCCCTTCTTGCTGATACCGCTAGCGCCATAGATTTAGCTGCTAATTTTACCGCATCCAAAGAGGCCTCTGCTATGCAGTCTGTTGCCCACTTTACTTCGGACAGTGCCTTCAGAATAGCACTTCATTTTACACCCTTGTCTATTGCCTCTTCTATGTTTGCAATCCACACTCGCATAGCCCTTGCTGCTGACCTTGTTGCTATGGCTGGTTTGTAGGATGTTCCTGCTGTAACGTATGCTTTCTTCAATACATAATCCATCTTCCTATCCATAGCGTCCTTTAATGACGCAGCTTCCTCTATTGGGATTGTGGTCTTTTTCACTATTCTGGATATAGCAGTATCCACCTTTGGGCTGACATCCCAAAATTTTACCTCCTCTTGTGGGAATGGATACATCTTCCCAAACCTTTTAGGCGTAAATACTCTTGCGTCTGGTCGCGCCAACTCCACCTGAATGAGGTCTTCAATTACTTGATGAATAGGAAAGACTCTACTTTCTCTTTGTCTTGCCCCAAAAAGTTTATCCTTCATGTGGGTTAACTCCTCAGTATCCTCTAATTCCTTTTTTTGTAACTTAAATTTTATTAGTTTATAATTTTATAATATTATACAATACAATACATTACAAAATACATTATGTCATGGTGATTCTCAGTGTATCTGGAAGTATAACGTTACTAAAATCAATGGAATAGAACTTTATCTGTGGTCAGACTGGTGGGCCTAAAGGGGTATCGAGACACGGCTCGCTTTCCGGGGTCCATATTATGGTGTCAAACCCCCCTTCTAATCGGGGGGGACCAGGTGTAAAAGCTCAGTCACCGAATCATTAACCGCCCGACCGACTAGTCGGCTGACACACGACTCATCCAGACGACGTATACATAAACAGGTAGACAACTACATGGGTAGACAAACAAACGTGAAGACCGACAAACAATCAACCATACGGATGGACAAACCGGTAGACAAACATTGATCCAAGAGGAAGAGGGGGGGAGGGGAGGGGAAGAGGGGGTTGGGATGGATGCTAGTGATCGTGAGTGTGTCTCAGAGTTGTTACGCTGCCTCTCTAGGTATGTTACCTGTTTGAGATATAATCATCTTATGCCGAGCATGGGTGTAGCACACCTCTCCCAAGGAGAACGGACTTGGAAACTATCATAGCCAGATTGATGCCATTTCTAACCCCGGGATGTCTGTCTGTGCCAACCAAGGTGTCCAGACTTTTAGATAATTGTCGCCAGTGTCGTTAACCAGACTCGTTAACTTTTCCATCTGGCAGATAAACCAAATACGATTCCGAATTTTTGGGATGGTTGGTATGTCTGAGCTTTTCCATAGTGCTGCGATCTCACACCGCGTTGCGAGTGCAAAGTGAGCAATAAGTTTATTATGAGCTTTAGAGAGACCCGCTAGTGGTCTGTTCAAGAGAAACAGCCACGGATCTGGGGGAATAGTGAGATCAAACAGTCTCTGTATCCAAAGTCTAATTGTCTCCCAGAATGAGGAGATCCGCAGGCAAGACCACAGCATATGTAGCAGGTCTGCTGATCCTCCACATTGGCGCGGGCACAGCGGGGAGGATCCCGGCACGAACCTTGATAATTTTAGTGGGGTAAGGTACCATCGCATCAGGACCTTATATGCGTTTTCCTTGAGGGTGGTACATATGGAGCACTTTGCTGTGGCTAGAAAAATAGCACTCCAGTCCTCGTCTTCCAGACATTCTCCGATGTCTGTTTCCCAACGCGATCTAAATGAGGGTATCTCATGGGCTTGTTTGCTAGAACTGATCACTTCGCTGTATAGCTGCGAGGTAAGTCCCTTTGTGTCGGTCTCTGCCAGACAGAGCTTTTCGAAGGATGTCAATTGTGGGTACGGGGCAGATTTGTTATAGAACGCCCTGATCTGGAGGTATCTAAAGAATTCTGAGTGGGGGATCTTTTTCTAATCTGATGTGATCAAACGTCTTAACTTTTCTGTCATGGCCTTCCAGATCTTTAATCCGATTATAACCTTTCTTTTTCCAAATTGAGATATTACCGACCGATAGGCCCGGCACGAACTCGGAATTGTTCCACAGGGGTGACATTGTGTGACATTGCGTGTCGTTGTGAGGGAATGTTTAAATTTTGTGGCCTCCCAGATTGACAATGAGTTGGTCATTGAGGATAGCGGCACATTGGCGCCTTTTTGCACCATTTTGGGGAGCCAGATTAGATTACGTAATTCTATAGGTTCACAGGCTGCGCTCTCTAATTCGACCCATCTCTTAGATCTCGGGTCAGACTGCCATTGCACAATTTGGCTCAACTGTGCCGCTTTGTAATATGATAACAGGCAGGGTACCGCTAGACCCCCAGCCAAGACCGGCCTTTTCATATTAATTTTGCTGACTCTTGGTTTTTTACCTCCCCATATAAATTTGGAGATGTCGGATTGAAGTGAGTGCAGGTCCTTCAATCTGAGTGGCACTGAGAAAGTTTGGAATTGATATAAAATACGGGGGAGTAAGTTCATTTTAACACTATGGATTCTTCCTATCCAGGAGATCCTTTTAGATGTCCACTTTTGTAGGTCTGATTTTAGGGTCCGGATTAGGTTGGGGTAATTTGCGTCGTATATTTCTTTGACGTTTCTGGTGATGTGGACACCTAGATATTTTATAGATTTGTGTTGCCAGTGAAATTTAAAGTTTAGTTTTAATAGTTTTTCTATATGGCTGGGGAGATTGACATTGAGAGCCTCAGATTTGGATTGATTGATTTTGAAGCCGGAAATTTTAGAAAACCTGTTTAGCAGGTCAAATAAGTTCGGTAGTGAGGTGAGGGGTTTCGTGATCATCAAGAGGATGTCATCTGCGTACAGGGCCGCTTTATGGGTTTGGGAGTATGCGTTTAACCCTGAGATGTCAGGGTTTCCTCTGATTTGCGCCGCCAGGGGTTCGATACAGAGGGCGAATA
The DNA here is from genome assembly GCF_040206685.1 of Ascaphus truei. Lineage (NCBI taxonomy): Eukaryota > Metazoa > Chordata > Amphibia > Anura > Ascaphidae > Ascaphus > Ascaphus truei. Next base: position 314,931,435 of record NC_134484.1, read on the forward strand.
GGAGGGGAGATAATGGGCAACCCTGTCTCGTACCACTCCTAATTTGGAAGGGCCGAGAGGGGTAGCCTTGGTGTACAACCCTGGCTGTGGGGTTAGAGTACAGCGATAGAATCGCATCACTCACCCGATCTCCAAAGCCAAATGCCGCAAGCGTCTCCTTTAGGTAGGGCCAGTCTATCCTATCGAAAGCCTTTTCGGCGTCCAGACTTAACAACATACTTTGAGCAGTGTCAATAGTGGCCAAATCTATCAGATCTATAAATCGACGGGTATTATCTGCGGCTTGTCGGCCCTTGATAAATCCGACCTGATCTGGATGTATGAGTCTGGGTAGGATAAGACATATTCTATTGGCCAATAACTTTGCATATAGCTTGATATCCGTATTGATTAGTGATATGGGCCTGTAACTTTTGCAGTCTAGTGGGTCTTTCCCTGGTTTCGGGATGATTGATATAGACGCCTGTAACATCTCCTTGGGGATGGGGGCTCCCGCTAAAATAGCGTTGAATACTTGGAGCAACCTTGGGGCAAGTAATTTGATAAATTTCTTGTAGTATAACCCTGAGAAGCCGTCCGGCCCCGGTGCCTTTGAAGGTTTAAATTCCGTAATGGCCTGTGTCAACTCCTCGTGTGTGAAGTCGGCATTTAGGGAGGCTCGGTCTGATTCTGTCAATCTCACCAGGTTGGAGCTAGCCAGGAAATCTCTTAGCTTACTGCTCGTGCTAGGATTATGTGCCACTTTCTCACCATTATAGTGTCTCATAGAAGGAGCCGAATTCATCTACTATTTTCTGTGGGTTTGAAGTAGGGATACCAGATTTTAAGCGTAAAGCTTGGATGTTGTATTTAGTTTGCCTGTCTTTCAGCATGCGGGCCAGCATCGCATCCGGCCTGTTTGCTTTTTCGTAAAATTTCCTCTTTGACCAACTCAATGAATTATCAGCCTTGGAGGTCAGTATCATGTTTAATTCAATTTTAGTGTCTTTTACCTCTTGTAGGGTTTGCGGGACTAGTTTCTTTTTATGTTTGGCGGAGAGAGTTTGTAGTTTAGTTTGGAGTGTGACAATTTTTGCCTCTCTCTCTTTTTTTCGTCTAGCCGTGATATTTATGAGGGTACCTCGGAGAGTCGCTTTATGCGCCTCCCAGAGGACCAGATGTGAGGAGACAGAGCCGGCATTTACTTTGAAAAATTGGTCTCTCTCATTACCCACAGTATCACAGATCTCTGGAATTTTTAGAATGGATTCATTAAGCTTCCAGTTCGTTCCTGGTCTACCCGTTTGAATATTGTTGCACCGGAGCTCTATGGGTGCGTGGTCAGACCATGAAATATCATGGATCTCCGCTTGGGTGACCTTGGGGACCAGGTGACAGGACACTGCGAAGTAATCAATCCTACTGTATGAGCAATGTGGGTGCGAGAAGAATGTGTAATTCCTATCTGCTGGATGTAGCTCTCTCCAAATGTCTATTAATTGGTTACATTTGAGACCTCTTCGTAGGGATATACCTGCTCCTTTATTGTGTAGGGTAGCTCCACCTGATCTATCCATGTGAGGTTATAGGACCATATTAAAATCTCCTGCTAAGACCACGCTTCCCTGCGCAACCGAGTTTAGGATTCTAAAGAATTTCTCGAAGAAGATTGCACTCTTTTCGCAGGGGGCATATATACAGGCGATTGTGATCTTCTGTCCCCTAATAGTTCCTACTATTATAATAAATCTGCCATCGTTATCCCGTTTGGTTATCAGGCCTTCGAAAGGGATGCTATTACGGAATAGGATGGCAACTCCACGCTTTTTGACTTCAGCAGAGGCCGAAAAAACCTGGGAGAAGTCTTTATCAAGATATTTGGGGGTATTGGTTTTGCTGAAATGTGTCTCCTGTAGGAGCAACACATCTGCATGTTTTCTTTTATAATCTGTGAAGGCTAGTTTGCGTTTAGTGGGGTTGTTAAAGCCCTGCACATTGTGAGATATAAAAGTCAACGCCATTTATTGCTGTGTGTGACTACGCGCATCATTATGTTGCTTGACTTACCCGTGGCTTCCATGTGTAGGGCCGGACGATCACTGCCTTCAGGGCGCTTATTCGTAGATAGGTATTTGAGGGAAGGGTAAGGAGGGAGTGGGAGGCAACGGGGAGGGAGGGGGAGGGGAGGGGGGGACTGGGAGTAGCACGAGGGTCAACAACAAGGGGATTGGGTTCACGACACATAACAACAGATACTCTAATGTACAAAAAACAAATAGGAACATGAAGACAAGAGCCCACTCCGGGAGCCCCCGGGAGTGGCCCTTGCGCCCAAGGGATGGGTCCTTTGGCCCAGACTGACGACGGGATCTCCCCTGCCTGCTGGGTCCTGGCTTCCCTGGGACTTGTTTGTGACCCCTATTCTGTAGGGATCGTAGCGGAGGACACATACACGCCGATCAGGGAACTGTCCTGCCGGCACATCTCCTTTAAACAGACAACAGTTAAATAACAGTATAACTTATAACTTTAGCAATAAAAAAACTCTCATTTACATAACATCCACCTAAAGAGTTTCTCCCAAAACTCCACCTCTCCCTACTCCTCCTGTTTTTGCCCTCTATGTGAGTATAGGTTGTAAGGAGCACCGTGCCCCCCCAAAGGGTTCCTATTGTGTGGTCCTCGTAGCGCCAATCCCGACCACTCTTGTTGGTGAGGAGTTCAGAGGACCGGCTACCTAATTTTCATTATCCTCATATGTGAATGTCTACTCTCTATATGGTAGGGTGCCGGACTCCCCTCCTTTAAGTGCCTCTGTGTTTTAATGTGTGGGTGGTGAACGTTTAATGTGCTGGTGGTCTGCATGTATTGTAACCATATAGCGGCATCCAAGAAGGCGGAGGGGCCACTGGCGCACATGACGCTGACGTTAGTCGACTACATGCAGACCTATCTCCCTATGGTGGTCCATGTTCCCATGTGGGGTCAAGCAGGAGGCAGCCACCGATTCCCCAACCCTCGGATGGCCCCGGCATGCATTTGCACCCCCCCTCCCCCGCCCACCAGCCCACTCCGTCAGCACTCTAAGGTCAAGGCCCCGCTCCCTCCCTCAGCGCTCCTGCATTGCCGACAGGCGGGGCGCCGACATACACCGACCGCGATATGCGGTCTGCAGGGAACGGGAGACGGAGCGGGGGGTGGTCGGGATCGGGAGGCCTGAACGGCAGGGGGGCGTGGCCTGAGCGGAGGGACCCGCTACTCTCCCCCTCCTCCACCTTTCACGGACTTGGGCTGCTGATCACAAGCAACACACATATTCAATCACACATGCAGGCATTCTCACACACACACAGGTTCTCTCACATACCCACAGGCACTCTCATACATACACAGACACAGGCACTCTCACACACACACAAACACAGGCTCCCTCACATACCCACAGGCACTCTTACATATATACAGGTATTCTCATATACACACATACCCACACACATATACACGCGCACACACACAGACAAAGGCATGCACTCACGCACTCAGGCACACACACACAGGCATCTAGACATCCAGACACATATACAGATAGGCATCCCTGTTCCTCCGCTTCCCCCCCTCCCCTATGGCCCTCAGCCACATCGCGCGACGTGCCGGGGCCAGGGAATACAAATCTCCTGCGTCCCCCAGTGGTCGACGCGTCACCGCAGTCAGCTGCGCAGTCGAAGGGGATTGGGACCGGCCCGGAAGGGTTCCCCTGCTGCGGGTCCCATCTCGTTCTGCTCTCCGGACCGGCCCACCCTGACGTCATTATCACGCCCACCCTGACGTCACCATACAGCTTCTCCTGACCCTGGACGTGTCCCATCGCCGGGTGCGCCGCCTGGTGTGTCTGGCTGCTAGGTCTCGCCGGTTCAGGGACATATTTGGGCCGGGGGGGTGGGGGGAGTTTGGGTGCTGGGGAGACTCCGTTGGCGCCATCTAGGGCTTCGGCTACGTCATCGCCCGGTGCCGTCGCCGCTGTGTCCCTCTGCACATGCGTCCCACTTCAAGTCTCGCGGGAGCCAATGACGTCATCGAGGCATCCCGCGAAGAACAGGGCTGCTCCCGCTCGCCTCGGGGAAGGAGCAGGAGAAGATGGCTGCCCCTCAAAAAAAGTGAGTAGACCTGCGGGGGCTGAAAGTTTTCTTAATCTCCGTGGGGGGGTCGATGGGGGTTCCCGGACAAGCACCCCTTAGCTAGGGCCTTCCAGAGAATCCTGCTGGGGAGTTTGGGGGAGAATGTAGATGTTTATTGGGGTGGTATAGCAGAGTCTGTGGAGCTCGGCGGTTCCTCCACAACTCTAGCTGCGGATCGTAGGCTCCCAGCTGCGCGCCATGAGGTTGAGGGGGCGCCATCTTCAGCAGCTACAAGGTGAGGGGGGCTTTGCGGGGAGCCAAGGACCTTACGGAGGAATCCCTCTCCATCCTCCACATGTTTCAGTGTGTGTGCAACACCGTTTTTCACAACCAGAACTGCACATGGGAACAGCCATCTATAGCGCACTTCTTTGTCCCGGAGCGCTCTAGTTATGGGGGCCATTGCCTTTCTTTTTGCCAGGGTAGCTGGGGACAAATCTTGGTATACTTGGAATTTGATGTGTTCAAACTCCACTGTTTATCTCTCTGGCGATTCTGCATGTTTGTTCTTTTGTCCGATAGCAGTGGAACCGCATAACGATGTCTCTGGGGGGTCCCCCTGCTGGGGACTTCCTCTGAGTGCCCTATGGCATCTGTCTAGCATTAAGTCCCTTTCTGTCAGGTCTGGGAACAGATGCTCCAACCACTTAGCGGCGAAGTCTTCCGGATCTGTGACCGATTCTGGCACCCCGCGCAGGCGGATATTGCAGCGACGGTCGCGATTCTCCCCGTCTTCGATCTTTTCCTCCAGGGATCTGATTTGATCTTTAAGGGTGGACACTTGTGTTTGTGTCTGGGATATGGCGCTGGTGTTCTCTTCTGCCCTAGACTCCAGGGTATCAGTACGCTCCCCCAGGGCATCCACATCTTTCCTTAGTGCCCAGAGCTCTGTCTTGAAGAACTTTTTCATGTTGGAGCAAAACTCCTTCATGCCTTTCCTCCGCACCACTGCCATATCATCCTGCTCCTCTGCAGGACTGTCCATATCAGGGTCTGCTGCTGGATGCTGCTCAGGGGAATCGGGAGTCCCGGCCTTAGCTGTACCTTTACTTTTAAAAAATGTAGATACTTGCTGTGTTCTTCTACGCACCGTTTTGGTAGAAGCCATCTCTGTAGGTTGATGTATGTTGCGCTTAGCTTTTATTAAGGAGACGATAGCGTTTTAACTGTTATTTCACACTATTATGCACCGGGGGGAATGGAGCTCTCACTCTAAGCTGCCATTCTCCATCGGGGGGGCGTGTCCTCTCAGTATCCTCTAATTCCAATGCCTGTCTCATGGCTTTGATGAGTGGATCCACAATTTCTACATCAAATTCAGATTCCTCTTCCTGAATATCTGATGAATCCATTTCCCCCTCTGATACTTGAAAACAATCATTGTCAGACTCATCTGATGAAAAACCTTTCCCCTTATCCAGACTGGTTTGGGATCTAGATCTTTTCTGCGCAGGGTTAACTGCTTGCTGGACTGCCGCATCAACACTCTGTTTAACTGCCTCCTTCATCAATACAAGGAAAGTGCTCATTTGTTCGTTGGAATCCCCTGCAGCTGCCTTAAGACAATCTTCACATAATTTCTTCCCTCTTAGGGCTGGTTTCTCGCACGCTGTGCACCATTTAGTTTTCTTAGCAACCTTTCTTTTATGTTGCAGGGATTCCCCCGTACACTTTGAAGATTCTGCTTCTGGGAGGGTAACCGCCAAACTATTTTATAAAAACAAAATAAATACTAAATATACACCCTAATGTATATAGCCCATGTCTCTTTCCCATGTAGAACTAAAACTAAGGACCCACCTAGTCTTGGGAACTGAACTTTAGGTGTCTCCATTTTCGAATCCATTTCCAGCACTTGGCTTCTCCCTGCTGAGCGTTCGATGCTGCTGTTTCTCACTCACACATACACACAGTGTGTCCGTCGCTTCTCTGACGTCATCACAGTGCTCGTGCACGGCCCGCGTGTCTATGCACGCATCTGCCGGCCGGAACGTGACGCGTGCACTCCCGTGCGGTCGCGTGCACTGTTCCCTCTATCGCAGCGTTCCCGACACTAGCGCGGTCAATTTGAGCCTTTTCCCGGCTCGCAGATGTGGCTGCTCCCCACTCCGTGATGTAGCGGGCGCCTGGGGTTCCTTTTACCGCAGCTGCTATGCTCCCCCGCCTTTTGTTTGGTACTGGGGCTTCCTTGCATGTAAGCTTCCACGGCTCGCGGCTGCAGCTGCTCCCCACCCCACAGATGCACTGGGTTCCTGGGGTTCCCCCGACTCTTAGGGGTCTACGGCTTGCCACCGCATGGGCGCGTCGACCGGAGCTTCAGGGCAGAGAGGCTGAGGTCCCTGGATATCTGCACAAGGTGCAGTAGGTGAGTCCCTTTACAAAATAAAAAATCCTACTCCTAGCTGTGAGGACAGGAAAAAGACTAAGGTGCAGGTAGAGGGAGGGGCCTTATATGGCCTACCTGCAAAAGTCAATTTCCTGTCCTACCTAGAGTGAGAAGGGATTAACCCAAAGGTGCCCACTGCCAGGAAATTTAAATGCTATACTTCCTGACTCAACTATAAATGCTCTGCTCACCCTCCACAACCCCACTCCCTGAAGACCGTTTGTCGAAACGCGTCGGAGTGGGAGTCTGGAGGGGGACCCCTGACTTTCTCCACTACAGGAGGCCTTGGCATATACAGATTTTGGTGATGTACCTCAATTTAACAACAATATGATATACGCCTTTATATTGGATCTTTCACAAACATTCTAGGCTGCTTTATTTATATGCAACCTAGATTTATATTACAGACAGATCTTTATCTAAAGTACACAGCTCTGCAGTAATGTGGCACTTTACAGATTAGTGCCTTTATTTACTGGTGATCCTTTGTAACCAATTTATGTGCCTTTGCCCTAATGGTATACTTATATTGTCAGTTGTGAGTCCCCCTCTTATATTTCTCCCCCTGTTTTTATTTCTATACTAATAAATTTGTTATAATTATTCCAGTTTGGTATGCCCGTGTGCTTGATTATAAGGATACTTTCTCTGTTGTGTTATACATTAATTATCCTTGAGCACCACTGCCTTTTGATATCTTAACATATACTTAGGACAGTTTTTGGGCAGCCGTTACCAATTGCGTTGATGCGGTACTTTGTGTCTTCTAATATACATATTTTAATCTCATAGGATGCTGCTTGGTCTGCAGTTTGAAGCCAGTAATGTTACCATCCGCCTAATCTGCCCTACCCTCGACTAAACGTGCAAAATGGATTTTGAGTCTCTGTTCCTACCCCTATTTATTTTGACCAGACATCTTGTCCTTTGTATTTATCTTCATGGCACAGGTCTCCCCCATTTAGGTTAAGGTATCTGCTTGTCCTAGGACTAGTGGAGATTACAGGTGTAACAGTGTTTCCCTGGTAGTGGGGACACAGGACTAGGCTTCTGGGGTTCACATCCCACATATCTCTTTAGCATTGCTGCGCCTCCATCTGCCGTAGGTTCAAGGAGCTGAAGGTGATCTGCCACGGTAGAACTTATTACCTCTCCCCCCAGTAAGGTCACGCACAAGGCAGGAGGTATATGCAAACAGGAATGAGTTTATTACCTGTGGCAGGACGGCCTGTAGGCTTGGTCACACAGTCTACACGTGTAGTTTCAGGTTTAAGCAAATATTAAGTGGTTTTAATTTGTTCACCGTAAACTTAAACATTTGGGCACACCGTCCCTTTAAGTCAACACAAAACATAGGAAAATAACATCTACTCCACATTGGGAGAACTTACACTCCAAGCCCTATCAGGCTGGCTGGCTATGTCCAGTTATCAAACCTTTAAACCACAGTAAGAACTGGTAATATTATTTTCCTTACTGTGGTGTATTTTAGAGAGTTTGTGAATCCATCTGCATAGCAGCTTGTCTAAGATAGCTCTATAGAATGAGACAGCCACCTGCTTGCAAGCAATGGCTTCCTTATATCTCATGCTGGTTGTCAGGTGTGTGTTTATTTCCTGATTGCCCAGCTATTCTTCCTGGGTTAACCTTCTAAGTGCTGGATGAAGGACTCAGATATGTTTCCTAGGCATAACTAGCAGTACCTAACTTCACCCTGTCACATTACTCTTCTGTACAGTTCAAGGAACAAGGCAGGTTCTGCACAATGCAGTACTCAGCTATTCACTGAATTATGGTCCCTGGACTGGCACTACAGGCATAGGGCAATGATCGAATGCTTCAGCTGGAGAAGCCAGGAAAGGAAGGGTCTTACAGGGTCCTAGCTCTTACCTGCCTACTTAGCAGAGGCACAGTCCACACTCCCTCTCCCTCTAAGGGAAGAGGACTGGAGAAGGCCCAATCTCAGCCTTTCCACTGTGCGACCTGCCTTCCTTAGTGGGGAAGGACAATCTCCAAATTTAGGGAGGTCCTGCTTTTAAGTAAAGCCAGGAGGAGGACACCAGGTCTGGCTCATGATTGGTCGTGCCCAGGCCTAATGTCACCACCACCCACTGTCACTTAAATGCAGTTCCTCAGAGGGGGGAAACCCCACATCAACTACTGGCAACCTGATTGTACCAGGGCTTACTGCCAGCCCAAGGGCAGACAGGACTACACAGGAAATGCAAATAACTGGATCCACCATTTTGTCTGTAGATTTAATCCAATAATCTACAAGTCTCCTGTGCTTTCAGAGCTTAGAATTTTCTTTCCGACAGATAAAACCACGAGGAAAAAAAAAAAAAAACACTAACAAAAAACTATACAGTACATAACCTATTCTGCGCAAAACTGGAAAGTGATTTTCATTCCACCCGTCACTTGAAACACCTTACATACCTCAGCTACATTGATGACATCCTCCTGATTTGGACCTCTGGTGAACAGGACCTCCCTACAGTTCCATGAGAACTTAAATACGTTCCACCCGACCATCAACCTCAAACTCACCCATTCCCCAAACGAATTTTACTTCCTAGACACCACCATTACTATAAAGAACCACCAACTACAGACTTCCGTATGACGCAAACCCACAGAAAGAGCCAGCTGTATGAGGGAAAACAGCTACAACCGACACACGCTAAGCATGCAACAATCTACTGTCAAGCCATACGATACAACCGGATATGCTCAGACACTGCAGAGGCCAGCGGATAACAGCCTTGAGATCCGATTTCATAAATCGCGGCTATAACCACAGAATTGTAGACCAGCAAATCCACCGGAATACCAAAACGTGAAAAAATTAAAAACACCCTAAACTCGTCAGTGTTTGACCTATAAAAGCAATACCGCGTGATAATTATAAATGTTAATACATACTTAATCCAAATTACTCAGATTAGAGCTGCCAAGGTTTCCCACAATGCAAGTTCTCACAACTTGCATACAAATCATTGAGCTAAGGTAATAAAGGATACCTGGCGCTAGAAACGACACTCAGTCGCATAAGATCGCATAAGAGAAAGAGAGAAAAAAGACCCGACTCAGGACGAAACTGGTAGATAGTAAAACAAGTATTTTTAATCTAAGCAAATACAATCTTACGGAGAATGAAACCAAGGTCTTAGAGAAAGGTTTGAATTTTGCACCAGTTAGGGGCCCTAACATGTTTGAATTGTACGTAGATGTTCATAAATTTGTATGGAGACTCACGTTAAATAAATATTTTCTACCTGATGCCGTAAGCAGGACATCCATGATGACAAATTCAACATTGTCAAACCACCTCTCACTCTATTTAAAAAAAAAAAAAACAGTTCCACCTTTTATCCAAAGGCTGTCAAAGGTAATTCAATCGCCAAGAGGTCTGTCCTGCGCTTCTGTGTATGTGGGCAAGTCACCTTTAAATGTTCCAGACACTGGGGCAGTTTACGAGGGAGCTCCGCATGGCCACAGAGTTGACCGGTGCAGGGGGATATTTAATCTTACCTCAACTGCATCTCCGGTCTGGGACCCGCTCACCTCGGCTGCTCCTGCGTGCCGCCGTCTGAAATGTCAGGATACAGGGGTGGTTTCGGCGCAACTGCGCATGTCTGAGTCTAAGAAGTTCCCGGATATTCTTCAATCAACTTTATTGTAACAAAACACACAAGGGCTACACCGCAATCTCCCCCTCTACGCGTTTCACCCTTACTGATAGGGCTTCGTCTCGGAGTGGGGAGAAGCGGTAGCTGCCTGATTAAATACAAGAAAAGCTTTTCTTGTATTTAATCAGGCAGCTACCGCTTCTCCCCACTCCGAGACGAAGCCCTATCAGTAAGGGTGAAACGCGTAGAGGGGGAGATTGCGGTGTAGCTTTTGTGTGTTTTGTTACAATAAAGTTGATTGAAGAACATCCGGGAAATTCTTTGACTCAGACATGCCCAGTTGCGCCGAAACCACCCCTGTATCCTGTCAAAGGTAATTATATCAATACCTTCACAGATATGGTGATTGGAGATTGGAGATCTAGAATCCCTGGGGGAAAACTTTAAAAGTAAAAACATAATTTAACAAAAAATTAAAAGGAAGCTGTCCAGTCTTTAGCCAAAAATAGAGAAATTGTAATCAAAGCAGCTGATAATGGGGGGGAGGGGGGGACGCCCAGTAATAATGGACACCAGTTATTACAAGGAAGAGGCCAACAGGATTCTTGGCGATAACATCACATATAGAAAACTAGCTAGCTAAAAAAGAGAATTAGATTTCTTAATTGTGGAAGAACCGAGAATACCGTTTTTTTATTTCATCCCCAAATTACATAAAGATCCAATCAGGCCCCCGGGAAGACCGGTCATTTTGGAATCGGTTCCCTTACATCAAACCTTTCCAAGTTCCTAGATCACATCCTGCTGAGGTATGTGGTACAGATTCCTTCGTACCTTAGAGATACCACACGTGTTAAACATCATTAAAGAGCTCACATGGGATGAAGAGCTCATCTGGGTGACATATGATATCCCTATACACCATTATTGAACATTAAGCAGGACTTTAAGCAATTCAGTTAATATTAGAACAGGACACCAAAGTGGATGTTAAATTAAAAACTCATAGACGGGATTAAATATATTCCAATAGTGATCCAATGTCTATCAATTTTCTTGACCTCACTTTATACGTAGAAAATGGCATAATACACAAAAACCTATCATAAAGAGGTAGACAGTAACACTTACCTCCTAGCCTTTAGCCATCATCACCCTAAGTGGATCAACAACATTCCTCGGGGGCAGGCATTAAGGCTAAAAAGGAATTGCTCTCAGAACCATTTATTTATTTAATAAAATATTTTACCAGGAAGTAATACATTGAGAGTTACCTCTCGTTTTCAAGTATGTCCTGGGCACAGAGTTAAGACAAATAATACATGGTTACAAATACAGTTACATAAATGAACAGGGTATACATTATATAAAAGACATTGCATGCACAGTTGTAGTTGCATTGGAGAACAAAACGACAAATTGAATTGTAGAGGGTGTCAAGTTTGCAAAGGTGGGTTTGAGGTGCCGTGCCATATACTATGTCTCCATAGTCAATAATTGGCATTAGCATCTGCTGTGCGATACGCTTTCTGACCAGGAGACTTAGGGAGGATTTGTTCCTGTAAAATACCCCTAGTTTGGCATAGGTCTTGGTTGTCAGGGTATCAATGTGCATTCCGAATGTTAAGTGGGATCAAACCATAAGCCCAGGTATTTAAAACTAGTGACACTAGTTAGGGTGGTGTTAGCGTTAGTTCTAATATGGAGCTCAGTCGCTGGAAGCTTTAAGAATTTAGTCTTGATCCATGTTTACGATCAGCAAGTATCGGATCTTAAGAATAAAGTCCTAGAACGTGATAATAGGTCAAAAAGTCAACAAAGCCATTGCGAGGGTGAATGAGATAGGACAACATTAATCAATATGGATAAAAAGAGTAAGAAAGAGAGAGGGAAGGAGTGTCTATACCATTCATTACAAGGTATAACAGCATGGCACCAGAAATATTAAGAACTCTTAAAAAACATTGGGGGATTCTCCAACGAGATCCAACTTTGAAATCCCTTTTACCTTTGAATCCACAAATTGTATACAAAAGAGTAAAAAATTTGAAGGCTTCATTGGCACCTAGTTGTCCGACTGGACCAAAACAGTTGCGCAATACATGGTTCGCCAATATGAAGGGTTATTACCTGTGCGCAAATGCATTCGATGCAACTATCGTGTGAAATGTGACAAATTTCAATCTACAGTCACAAGTAAGATATATGACATCAATACATTTATTAGTTGCAAGAGCAAATTTTTTGTCTACCTATTACAATGTCCGTGTGAACTTCAATATGTGGGGAGGACAGGGAGACCCCTCAAACGTAGATTGACTGAACACGTTTATACTATAAAGAGAGGGTTAGAAACCCATAGTGTATCAAATCATTTTAAATGAGTCCATTATCAGAATCCAGAGGGGCTCATATGTAAAGTAATTGAATGTTTCAAAGCAAATTGGAGGGGAGGCGACAGAACAATCTAGCCAAAAGAGAAAGCTTTTGGATTAATACATTGAGGACCAAATATAGATTTCGACCTGGCTTCCTTTTTGAAAGATTAATTATAGCTCTTCCATACATAGGTGTGTCATACATAACCAATTAGTCACACAAGTCGTAATACCATTTAAAATCGACATGTTTCTTAATCCCAGGGAAGTTATATATTCCCTTGAAACATGCAGATTTAATGGAAATATCGAAAATGGAAAGCATGTTTATGGAAAGTACGTTTGCATAAGGTCATGTTGGCTGTTTTAAAGTGTTTTTATATGTGTTTTTATAAGTGTCATTAACACTATGTATAACAATATGTATCACATTGTACTGCAATGGGTTAATACCTCTTAGGGGGTATAAAATAAGAGACTTTTGCAATATCTCCTCATTCCTTTGAGAAAGTGACGTCACGTTAAAGCAGTAAAATTCTGGGCATTATTGAAATTCCTGCTCTCTAATTGGATAATGCCCGGAATTTTTGCTGCTTGCATTGTGTATATTTGCAATGTGTTTACTTCCATCCCATCAGCTTTTAGAACAGCTCTGAGACAGGCCAGGGGACTGGTCAGTAATTATCAGCCATGGTTGACTCCAACCCATCCCTAGAGAAACAGAGCTGATTGAGTGACTGAGCAGATTTAGTTGAATTAGGGGGTGGGGGGTGCGTCTGCAAAGTAAGTGGCCGTCAGCGGAGTGTGTGTGTGTCAGTAGCAGTGTTTATGGGTGCAGCAGTAGCAGCAGTGTGTGGTGTGCTGTTGTGTTATTTGTGTGTGTAGCAGCAGTTTGTGAGAGTGTAGAGAGCTCCAGTGTGTGTATGTGTGTCAGTGGAGTTTATGGGTGTAGCACAGTTTGTGTGGGTGTGCTGTATGTGTGTAGCAGCAGAGCTTGTGTGTAGCAGTAGTTTGTGTGTGTATGTACACAGAGGGGGCGGCAGTGTGTGGATATAGATTGCTGCAGTGTAAGCGTATATAGGAGGTGGTCTAATGTATTTACCATTTTAATTTACCATTTAAATTTTTTTTAAAAATAAAAAAAATAAAAAATAAAATAAAAAAAAGAAGTGTCTATTTATGAAAAAATCCAACATTTAGCCTATAATAGTAATAATCCCTGAAGAACAGGGCATTACTGGCCAATAATGCCCTGGCTGGGTTAAAGTCCCTCGGCTTCGCCTCGGGCCCTCAACTCTTCCAGCCAGGGCATTATTGGCCAGTAATGCCCTGTTCTTCAGGGATTATTACTTAATTATAGGCTAAAGCAGTAAAATTCAGGGCATTATTGAAAACCCTGCTTTCGGATTGGTAAAAATACCAGGCATTATCCACAGTAATGCCCTGAATTTCATCAGTTTGCAAAATGCAGTTTTCAATCTGTTTATTTCCAGCCAATCAGCTTTCAGAACAGCCGAGACAGTGTGACGGGAGCTTTGTGACAGGCTATAATAAAACACCAAATAACTGGGTTGAACTGAACGAGGCTTAGATATAATAAAGTATATTTATTCCTTAAATAGGTGAACACAGCAATATAGTACAGTAACAGGCAAGAAGTAACACTTACTTGGGGGTGGGGAATGAGAAGTATCAGATAGCAATTCTCCAGCAATCAGGTAACAATCAAGATGGTATAGAAGACAAAGGTTATAGGGTTGACCACAGTTAATATATCTTTTGTAACCCTATCCTTAACATTAAGTACAGGCTATTGGACAACAATTAGCTGTATCCAATCTTTAACGTGGGAACACATTTTAATCCATACCCCCCTGCTAGTTAGCTCATGCGCACTAGGACCCTGGGGTCTCATGTCTGTAGCCCCACATTTACATCGGGAATGCAAGTCAGTCTACCAAATGGAATTTCTGGCAGGATACCCTTTGTTGGAAGGTGTAAAATATGACTCACAGACTGCTCTGGTTTGAGTCGTCTCCGCCCTCAGGTAAACAGTGAGGGTGGCAAAACCCTTTGAACAGCACTTAGGTCCTAGACATTGGGTCGCCTCTCTGACCATATGCTTCCTTGTATGCAAAGGAATTTCCTCTGGGTTTTATCTCTGCCTTGGGATACAGTATTATAGGTAAAATACAAACATATTAAAATATCCGGTTCCGTTGGGTCTAGCGGGTCCAAACTACCCAGATCTTAATGCCGGAACTGGGACACCATATGGTAAGAGTTTCAGCCCACTACGACCTTCGGAACCGGAGTTACACAAATACAACTTAAACCGTTTACTATTTTAATACAAAAATCTCCGCTGTAAATTAAATCACGGCTTTTCACTAAATCCCCATTGAAGACAACGGGCTCCACCACCATAGACTTTCAATGGCAAACTGTCGCCATTGGCAGCTATGGGAATCCGCCGCCATAGACTTTCAACGGGGCATCGCCGCCGTTGAAGTCTATGGGGTTTCTCCGCCATAGCCGCTCAATGGAAATTGGCCGCCATTGGAGAATTCCCGAACCTTCAAGGGGGTCCATACTCCGTCAGGTTGGTCCGAGAGGGTCAAGGATGGTTCTGCAGCCATGCCAGAGCAGTGCCTACAGGTACCCCAAACCCTGGCCCTCAGGACCCTCCAGAACCAGAAGTATGGATTCATGGTTTGTAGCTTTTCGCACTTAGTCAAATTCCTAAGCTGTTTCTGCCGCCGCCATTGGAACCTATGGCGCGACCCGCTCTCTCGGCACGACCCTTCTCGGGGGTCCAGGATACGGGGACCCGGTGGTGGTCGAATGGGTGGGAGGTCTAGGAACAAAAATAATTTTATTTCTGGGTGCCCTAGAACTGTAGATTCCCACGCCACTTAACGTTGAACTTGACTAACCGTGATCAAAGCTCTTTTTCAGAAAAAGTATCCGCTTTGCGGTTTTGCGGTTTGGACGGCAGCCAACTCGTTCCTGGAAAGCGCCGTCGAGAAATCACTGTTGAAGTCAATGAGCCCGCCGCTCCTCCTCTCGGACGCCACCTGCTGGTCTTCGAGGGAAACAGGTCCAAAACAGCAAGATCCGCCATTGAAATGCATTGAGCTCTAATGGCGGCCTATGGGACTCTGCAAAATGGTGCCTAAAAAGGCAGGAAAATTACACAAAGTGCTATACAGGCATACCCCGCTTTAAGTACACTCACTTTAAGTACACTCGCGAGTAAGTACATATCACCCAATAGGCAAACTGCAGCTCACGCATGCGCCTGTCATCACGTCTTGAACAGCAATACTGGCTCCCTACCTGTACCAAAGCTGTGCGCAAGCAGGAAGACAATAGAGCCTGTTACAGATGCGTTATTTACATCAGTTATATAACGATTGCAGTACAGTACATGCATCGATAAGTGGGAAAAGGTAGTGCTTCACTTTAAGTACATTTTCGCTTTACATACATGCTCCGGTCCCATTGCGTACGTTAAAGCGGGGTATGCCTGTAATCACTAAAGAACTATCAACCCTTGCCCTCCCGGATGGATCCCAGTGTATGTGTGATGCAGACACCGATATAACCAGATATCACAATAAAGCATGGGGACTGGGGAATATACATTTACATGTTATAACAAGGGTTAAACCACATTTCTGGACTGCAGCCCAGTTAACCCCTTGTCTCCCTGGTGAGGTCAGGGGATGGCCAAATGGGGTGCAACCCCTTTAATACCGGGCCACCCCCTTTCTCTCTCTACAGACAGGGCAGGGGATTGTTTTGAATTAAGTAAAAGCTCTGAGACATGGCAGGGGATTGGTCAAAAAGTATCAGCCACGGTTTGACTCATCCCCCTCCCGAGCTGACAGATTTTCTGAGCAGATTCAGTTGAATTGAGGGGGGGGGGGGGGGGGAGAGAGACTTCAAAGAAGTGTGTTGTGTATAGAGGTGCAGTGTGTGTGTGGGGGGGGGTGTAGAGGTGCTGTGTTGTGTGTAGAGCTGGGGGGGAGACTGCGAAGTTTAGTACGTGGCTGCATTTTTTATTGTGGCTGCAGTGTGTGTGTGTTGTGCTGTTGTATGTGTAGCAGCAGTTTGTGTGAGTGTAGAGCTGGTGAGTGTGAGCGCAGAGCTGGTGAGTGTGAGTGTAGAGCGTGTGAGTGTGAATATATATATATATATATATATGAAAAAAGAAAAGAAACAGGCGCACACCTAGTGCATTAAAGTATAACAAATAGTTTATAGAACAATAAAAACAGTCAAATGCCCACTCACAAAAGTACAGGGTTTAAAAGCAGGTATGAGATAGGCTCTCATAAGCCAGTACTGCCGTCTGGTATCAGCAGTGGAGTCCTCTCCTGTCTGCTCTCCACATGGTCTGAGCAACCGGAAATGACGTCCCTCCGGTTGGGTGCACCACACAGGAAATCCCTCCGGGAACTAGCACCTCCAGTTTCTTACTTCTGGTCAGTGAGACATCAGGGGAAGAGGATCCAGCGTTTTTCCTCACAGCCTCACACAGCCTGCAACGTCTCGCAACCCACAAAGGTAAAGTTCGTGGGGAAGTGACAACCTCAGCCTTAGCCACGCCCTCCCGACCGGAGGGACGTCCTTTCCGGTTGCTCAGACCATGCGGAGAGCAGACAGGAGAGGACTCCATTGCTGATACCAGACGGCAGTACTGGCTTATGAGAGCCTATCTCATACCTGCTTTTAAACCCTGTACTTTTGTGAGTGGGCATTTGACTATTTTTATTGGTTCTATAAACTATTTGTTATACTTTAATGCACTAGGTGTGCGCCTGTTTCTTTTCTTTTTTCATAGGTATCAACAGGGAGTAGTGACCCCTTTGAAACGGGCTGCCATATATCTGGATGCTTTGTTCTGGAACAGGACTTTGTGCTTTCTGAGGTTTTTTAGGTTTTTCATTCATTTTTATATATTTTTTATTACAATTTTTACATCTTTTATTATATACTTTTTATATGTTATGGTTATTTAGTATTTTTTTATATATTAAAATATTAAGTCTTTGTTATTGAACATTTTAAATACGTTATAGAACCTATTACCCTTGGTTAATACTGGTTTGGATTTAATTTACCCACATATGCCCCCCCATTGGATGCTTTCATAGTTGGTTTTCATTAATCACAGTTTTGTATAGGCTATATTAGAGGCGCTACTTCGTTCTTTTTGTTTAGATAGATAGATAGATAGAGAGTGTGTGTGTGTGTGTGTGTGTGTGTGTCAGTAGCAGTGTTTATGGGTGTTGCATGTGTGTGTAGCAGCAGAGTGTGTGTGTGTAGAGCTGCTGCGTGTGTAGAGATGCTGTGTTTGTCTAGAGCTCCAGTGTGTGTGTGTGAGTGAGTGTGTGTGTGTGTGAGTGTGAGTGTACTGTGTTGTGTGTGCACTGTGTTGTGTGTGTGCACTGTGTTGTGTGTGTGCACTGTGTTGTGTGTGGTGTGTGTGGTGTGTGTGTGTGTACACACAGAGTTGGTGACAGTGTGTGGATATATGGATATAGATATCTGCAGTGTAAGAGTATATAGGAGGTGGTTTCATGTATTTACCATTTTATTTTAATTAAAAAAAAATCTATTTAACTATACAAAAGTGTCTATTATTTATGAAATAAGCATACATTTAGCCTATAATAGTAATAAACCCCTCAGAACAGGGCCAGAGTAATCAAGACGAGAGAAAATGAGGGCCAGTCAGAGTTTTAGCAGTCGAGCAACGGGCATATCTTCGTGATATTGCGGAGGAAAAAAGCGACAGGAAATGTTTTGAATGTGAGGGGCGAATGTGAGAGAGGAGTCGAGTGTGACCCCTAGGCAGCGTGCTTGGGCTACTGGGTGAATGATCGTAGTTCCAACAGTAATGTGGAAGGAGGAAGTAGGGCCAGGTTTGGGAGGAAGTATGAGGAGCTCTGTTTTAGCCATGTTGAGTTTAAGGCGGCGGAATATCGAAAGCTTTTGCAAAATCTAGGAATATTGCACCAGTGAGTTGTCCCAGTTCCATTCCACACCGGATTTCAATGCAAACTTTTAGCATGGTGGTTACCGTGGAGTGTTTGGGGTGAAAGCCAGATTGGAATTGGCTAGGGAAATTTGTCTTGGTATAGTAATCACTTAATTCACTTAATTGGGAGTGAACACATTTTCCATGACTTTGGATAGTATTGGGAGAAGAGATTGGCCTGTAGTTTGAGAGTGTTTTTGTCCCCACATTTGAAGACTGGGACAACCCTTGCAGTTTTCTAGGTCCATGGCCTGCAGACTGAATAGAGTTGATTACGGAAGCAGTTGGTTTAGCAATGGCTGGGGCACCAAGTCTTAGGAACTTAGATTGCATTAAGTCAGGTCCACATTGTTTTCTTAGTTTTAATTTGAGAAGCGCTTGTGTAATCTCTTCAGATACTGAGACAAATTGAAAATTGTGAGCAGTGTTGGGCGGGGGTGTACTCAGAATGAGGTTCGTGTTTGTGGTTTGGGTTGCGTTGCTAATAATTTAGTAGCACACCCCACAAAGTAATCATTGAAAGCATTTGCAATGTCAGTGGGATTTGTCAGAGTAATATCCTCCTTCGTGATATTACTTTGTTGATGGCTAGAAGGTTGGAGTTTACTGTGGATAACCTTCCAGAAGTTAGCTGGGTTTGATGTATTCTGGTGAAGATTGTCACTGTAATATTGTGCTTTTGCATGCCTTGTTCACCTTGTGCACATATTCCGCAGGCATATGATCCTTGGTAGTGCCATTTACTTTGCAGCTTTTCCACAAGGCATCCCTTAAACGGTAGAATGCTATAAGGTCAGTTGTAATACACAGGTGGGGCCCCCGTACTCTTATTCTGTATAGTGGAGCATGGGTATCACAGAGTTTTAAGAACTCTGATTGGAAATAGTCAGTGCCGGGAATTAAGTCGATTCTGTACCAAAGGCAGTTGGTAAGGTCAGCCAGAAACTGTTGTGGGTTAACATTTCTAAATGTTCTAGTGAGGAGAACTTTAGGGCTTGAGTGGGGTGGTTTATTTTTCCTTACACAGTACACTATTGCATGGTCACTGAGAATCAGAAGGATGCAAGAGGATTGGATTCTGCTGGGATTTGAGGAGAGAATCCAGTCTATCAAGGGATGTGTGAGATTTCAGGTTTGTCGTTGTGGGTTGGGAAAGGAGTTGCATTAGGTTAAGTGACTTGAGTTGTATCTGGAATTTGTGGTTTTTAGGGTGGGGCCAAATTGTAGTTTAAATCCCCACGAACAAGCAGCTCACTCTTCTCATTCAGAGAGGAAATGGAAACGAGAAACTGGGAGATATCAGTCAGGGACTGTAGAAGGGCGGTAGATGCCAGCAACCAAGACGGGCTTAGAAGAGGGGAGGCAGATTTTGCCTTCTAGAATTTTAAGAGGGTGGGCTTGGGGGGCAATATAAACAATGTACATTTAAAAAAAAAAAAAAAGTGTCTGCAATCTAAAATAACACCCCACTTCCTCTCTGACCTATCTTTCCCAGAAACGGAGTATCCCTGTATGGCGATATTTGCAGAGGGTTTTAGGGGTTAGCCATGTTTGTGAGAACAATTGCTTTGGGTTTATACATTAGGCACCATGCCCTTAGTTCACCCAGTTTGGGCAGCAGGCTGCTGATATTTTTTTTTTTTATAACTTAAATTTTATTGAATCAAAACAGCATAAAATACATTACAGAATACTTTTGTCTTGTATGCAAACAATATTTTAACAACTGTGTGAGTAACAGCGAGGTTCTGCTGTGCTTCGGGACCCGGTCTTCCGGGTATTTTGGTGTGGACCATATAGTCCAAGCCGACTCTACTTAAATGGACAAACAGACACTTATAACTCAACTTAAAAGGGGAGACAATACATACTCAAAAAAAAAAAAAAATAAGGAAAGGGGAGGTCGAGGCGGGGTGGGGAGGGGAAAGGGGTAGGTTGGGGGTGAGGTAGGAGGAGTGCGTTAGCAGTAAATGCGACACGTGGCCCCGTGCCAAGCATCACAGATGTTTGCAAGCTGAGTCGTCTCTCACAATACTTATATTATAATGCTGCAATAAGGGGTCTTGGGTGTATAGAATACCTCTTGTACGTCCCTCCCAAGGAGAACGCATCTACTGTTATCAGAGCCATATTGAGGACCTCTCAATCCCCGGGATATCTGTCTGTGCCAGCCAAGGCGTCCAGACTTATAGAAAATTGTCACCAGTATCATTAACTAAACTCGTTAATTTTTCCATCTGGCAAATGAACCGAATCTTTGGGATGGTTGGGATATCAGATTGTTTCCATAATGCTGCGATCTCGCACCGCGTTGCAATTGCAAAATGGGCAATTAGTTTGTTATTTGCTTTGGAAAGGCCCGTCAATGGCCTGTTCAGGAGGAACAACCACGGGTCTGGGGGAATGGTGAGATCAAACAGTCTCTGTATCCAATGTCTAATCGCCTCCCACAGTGGAGAGATCCGTGGGCAAGACCACAGCATATGTAACAGGTCGGCTGTTCCTCCGTACAGGCGGGGCAAAGGGGAGAGGAACCCGGCACAAACCTTGATAATTTCAGAGGGGTGAGGTACCATCGCATTAGGACTTTATGCGTTCTCCTTGAGCGTGGTGCATATGGAGCTCTTCGCTGTAGCCATATATATAGCGCTCCATTCTTCATCTTCTAAGTTTTCTCCCAGATCTGTTTCCCATTGAGATCGGAATGAGGGTATCTGCTGTTCATGTTCACCAGAACTGATCACTTCTCCGTATAGCTGAGATGTAAGTCCCTTCGTGTCGGTCTCAGCCAGACAGAGCTTTTCGAAAGATGTTAGTAGGGGGTATGGGGCAAATTTGTTATAAAATGCCCTGATCTGGAGGTATCTAAAGAATTCTGAGTGAGGGATCTCTTTTTCTTCCCTGATTTGGTCGAATGTTTTGATTTTTCTGTCATAACCCTCCAGATCTCTAATCCGATTGTAGCCCCTCTGTCTCCAGATTGAGATATTACTGACTGATAGACCTGGAGCGAAATCAGGGTTATTCCAAATGGGTGTTGCCATAGAATTTTTTGTCGTGAGGGAATGTCGAAATTTCGTAGACTCCCAGATTGACACTGAGTTGGTCACCGAGGAGAGCGGCATGGCGGTAAATTTTCGCGCCGTTTTAGGTAACCAAATTAAGCTGCTCAGTTCTAGAGGTGCACACGCAGCATTTTCTATTTCCACCCATCTCTTTAACTTTGGGTTAGATTGCCATTGTACAATCTGACTTAATTGTGCCGCCTTGTAGTATGATACCAGGCAGGGTACTGCTAGGCCGCCTGCCACCACAGATCTTTTCATATTTAATTTACTTACTCTCGGTTTTTTACCTCCCCAGATAAATTTGGAGATTTCAGATTGAAGTGAGAGCAAGTCCCTCCAACTGAGTGGCACTGGAAGAGTTTGGAAGAGGTATAATATACAGGGGAGTAGGTTCATTTTGACACTATGGATACGTCCAATCCAGGATATCCTTTTGGATGTCCACTTCCGTAAATCAGATTTTAAGGTCCGAATCAGGTTGGGGTAATTTGCATTGTACACGTCTTTTACAGTTTTGGTGATGTGGACACCCAGGTATTTTATGTGGATTTGTTGCCAGTTAAATTTGAAATTCAATTTTAGTAATTTCTCCATGTGTCTAGGGAGGTTGATGTTGAGGGCTTCCGATTTGGATTGATTGATTTTGAAGCCGGAGACCTTAGAGAATCGATCTAGTAGGTCGAAGAGGTTTGGTAGGGACGTAAGGGGTTTTGTGATAATCAAGAGGATGTCATCCGCATACAGGGCCGCTTTATGGGTCTGGGAGTATGCGTTTAACCCTGAGATGTCTGGGTTTCCTCTGATTTGTGCCGCCAGTGGTTCGATACATAGGGCGAATAAAAGCGGGGATAATGGGCAGCCCTGTCTCGTGCCGCTCTTTATTTGGAATGGCAGAGAGGGGTAGCCTTGGTGTATGACCCTGGCGGTGGGGTTAGAGTACAGCGATAAAATCGCCTCACTCACCCGATCTCCAAAGCCAAATGTCGCAAGCGTCTCTTTTAAATATGGCCAGTCTATCCTATCGAAAGCTTTTTCTGCATCCAGACTTAACAACATGCTTTGAGTTGCCATACTATTTGCCAAATCCAACAGATCAATAAATCGTCGTGTATTATCCGCTGCTTGCCGGCCCTTGATAAATCCGACTTGATCTGGGTGTATAAGTCTGGGTAGGATGAGACTAAGTCTATTGGCCAATAATTTAGCGTATAATTTAACATCAGTGTTAATTAATGATGTAGGCCGGTAACTTTTGCAGTCTAGCGGGTCTTTCCCAGTTTTATGAATTAGTGATATTGACGCCTTTAACATCTCCTTGGGGATGGGGGCTCCCGCTAAAATAGCGTTAAACATGCGGAGCAACCTTGGGGCGAGCAGCTTTATAAATTTCTTATAGTAAAGCCCTGAGAATCCATCAGGCCCAGGGGCCTTTGATGGCTTCAGTTCTTTAATGGCCTGAGATAGTTCTTCCATAGTGAAGTCAGCATTTAAAGCTGCTCTATCAGTGTCCGTCAATCTCCCTAGTTCCGAGCTGGCTAAGAAATCTCTTAGGGCATGTTTTTCATCGTTATACAGTGTTTCATAGAAGGACCCGAATTCGTTTACAATTTTCTGAGGATTAGACGTGGGGGTACCAGATTTTAAGCGTATAGCTTGGATGTTATACTTAGCTTGCCTGTCCTTTAGCATGCGGGCCAGCATTGTATCCGGCCTGTTCGCTTTCTCGTAAAATTTTCTCTTTGACCAACTCAGTGAATTGTCAGCTCTGGAAGCTAGTAGCATGTTAAGTTCAATTTTGACATCTTTTACCTCCTGTAAGGTTTTGGGGTCTAAATTTTTTTTATGGTTAGAGGAGAAAGTCTGTAATTTGTTTTGGAGATTAATAATTTTGGACTCTCTTTCGTCTGGCTGTGATATTTATTAACGTGCCGCGTAACGTTGCTTTATGGGCTTCCCATAGGACAAGCTGTGAGTCGACAGAGCCCGTATTGATATTGAAGAATTGGTCAATCTCGTTGCCAATAACATCACATATTTCGGGTATTTTTAAGATTGATTCATTAAGTTTCCAGTTCGTCCCAGGTCTATCAGTTCGGATATTATTGCACCTTAGCTCTATTGGCGCATGGTCTGACCACGAAATATCATGGATCCCTGCTCGGGTAACCTTAGGAACCAGTTGACAGGACACAAAAAAGTAATCAATTCTGCTGTACGAGCCATGGGGGTGAGAGAAGAAAGTGTAATCCCTGTCTGCCGGATGTAATTCCGTCCATATATCTGATAACTGGTTGGTTTTGAGGCCCCGGCGCAAAGATACACCCGCTCCCTTGTTGTACTGACCTACAACCCCTGAACTATCCAGGTGCGGTTGCATGACTATGTTAAAGTCACCCGCGAGCACGACGCTCCCTTGGGCCACTGAGTTCAGGGTTCTGAAAAACTTATCGAAAAAGATCGTGCTCTTCTCGCTGGGAGCGTATAAGCAAGCCAACGTGATTCTCTGCCCCCTAATTGTACCTACAACAATAATGTATCTACCATCCGTATCACGTTTACTTAACTGCACCTCGAACGGAATGCTGTTCCGGAATAATATAGCTACCCCCCGTTTTTTGACTGCTGCTGATGTGAAAACCTGAGTGAAATCTTTGTCAAGATATTTAGGGGCACTTGATTTACTAAAGTGTGTCTCCTGTAGAAAAAGGATTTCAGCGTGTTTCCTTTTATAGTCTGTAAAGGCTAACTTCCGTTTGGTTGGGTTGTTAAAGCCCTGTACATTATGGGAAATAAGTATCAACGCCATTTATTAATGTGTGTGAGGAATAGCTTCGTGAAATCTTTGGACTCACCCAAGATTCCATCCTTGGAGCATGCCCGGTCCGTAGTGCTGAGATGCATCTGTACCATCTGTTATGTGTTTTGACGGTGTGGCTCATGTTTCCCAGAGAGGGGAAGGGAGGGAGAGGTGGGAGGGAGAGGGCGGGGGATGGGGGACCACATGTAGGTAAAAACAGTAGGGAGGGAACAAAAAATAACATGCATATATAACATCAACATGGTAGAGACATCAAATAATAAAAAAACAAGAATCCACCTCGGGAGCCCCCGAGTGTGTCTCTTGCGCCCATGGGGTTGGTCTCCTGGTCCAGTCTTATAGAGGGATCTCTCCGTCTTGCTGGGACCCGACCTCCCTGGGACTTGTGTGCGATCCCTCTTTCTCAGGGATCGTAAGTGGAAACGCATGCACGCCAATACGGGGGATCCCGCCGGCGTGTTTTTCATAATCAGCTACTATATGTAACTCCGTTAAACTCTTCAACAATGGAAACTGGAACAGAAACTGCATATCAATAAACACCTCCCAAACATAACGAAAAACTTTGCCCTGTGTCTAACCTTCTGTCTCCCTCCCTGAACCACGTCACCTATTTGGGGCCCACCTACTTAGCTCCTTGGAGAATGTTAACCCACCCCCCCCCCCTCTTCTCTTCCCCCTCCACCCCCCTCTCCTCTTACCTCCTCCACCCCCCTTTCCCTTAGATCCTTTTTATTGAGTGTGTACATATGCATCCCCACTCCTCCTTCCTCCCCTACTCCCCTCTCTTCATCCCCCTCCCCCCTCTCCTCCTCCCCCCCTCTCCTCCTCTTCCTACCCCGCTTCCCTCCTCCTCCCACCCCCCCCTCCCTTTCCCTTAGATCCTTTTTATTGTGTGTATTGTGTGTATTTATGTATATGGGGGACCACAGTTCTGGGGCATGGGCACGAGCGGAGGCTGCTATGCACACTCCCTTGTAGCGTGTCTAGAGCTTCTCCGCGTCTGTGCCCCTGCCAGCTTCCATGTTCTGTGGCAGCGCTCCTCGGCGGCCATCTTGGTGAGGGCAGCAAGCGTCTCCGCCTCTCCCCTCTTTTGCGCAGGCGCCGGGATCCCGCGCGTGGCAGCGCTCCTCGGCGCCCATCTTGGTAAAGGGCAGTAAGCGCCCTCGCTTCCTCCCTCTTCTGCGCAGGCGCCGGAGGTCCCGCGCGTGGTAGCACTCCTCGGCGGCCATCTTGGTGAGGGCAGCAGGTGCCTCCGCTTCCTCCCTCTACTGCGCAGGCGCCAGGTATCCAGCTCTCGTGAGAAGACGGCGCGGGGTGATGACGTCACTGGACAAGCCCGCGAAGATCAGTGAAGTTCCCGCGCGCCTCGGGGAAGGAGCAAGGGAAGATGGCTGCCGGCCAAAAAACGTGAGTAGGACCTGCATCGATGTAGGACGCTGATTCCACTCTCTAGGGACTGGTCAGGGCTGCGGAAGGGGTCACAAGCGGTCCCGAGGGCATGAGGGGCAGTATTGGGGTTGGACCAAATAGTAGATTCCGGTGGTTGTGGCTAGTGGAGGGTCTTTCATGCAGGGCTCAGTGCATCAGTCCTGGGTTAGCTCATGGCTGCGCGGGGGCGCCATCTTTAGCCACCGCATGGCGAGGGGGGCTCTGTGTTGAACCCAGGACCCTCCTAAGGAATCCCTCAGTGTCCTCCACATTTTTGAGGATATGTGCCACTCCGTTTTTAAAGACCACGAGGGCACATGGGAACAGCCAGCGATATCTAATCTCTTTATCTCGTAGCGTTCTGGTAACTGGGGCCATTACTCTCCTTTTTGCTAGCGTGGCAGGTGACAGATCCTGATACACTTGGAATTTTATTTTCTCAAACTCCACTACCTTCAGTTCCCTTGCTATCCGGCATGTTTCTTCTTTGGTGCGGTAACAGTGGAATCTAATTACCACATCCCTCGGGGGGTCTCCTTGCTGAGGTCTTCCCCTCAGCGCCCGGTGGCATCTGTCCAGAACCAGGTCTCTGGCAGCCACCTCGAGGTGAATTCCTCTGGGTCAGTTATAGCTTCTGGGACCCCTCTCAGCCGTATGTTACAGCGTTGGTCGCGGTTCTCTGCGTCCTCAATTTTATCCTCTAGGGAAGTGACCTGTGCTTTTAAGGCAGATATTTGAGTCTGTGTTTGTGCTGTGGATGTAGCTGTCTCATCTGCCCTGGATTCCAAAGCGGCCGTACGCTCCCCTATTGCGTCCATATCCTTCCGAAGTGCCCAAAGTTCAGACTTAAAGAATTGCTGCAAAACTCCTTCATGTCTTTTCGTCTCATTATATCCATATCGTCTGGTTCCTCAGGTGAGGGGTCCAATTCTGAGTCTGCTGAAGCTGTCTGCACTGGAGACTCAGGTATGTCAGCCCTGGCAGCCTCTTTGCTCTTAAAATAAGTAGATACCGGCTGTGTTTTTTTTTAAAGTCTTAGTTGATGCCATGTCTGTATATTTAGACACGTTCTGCAGATATTGGATTATGCAGATGCTGTGTTTTTGCTGGAGTTAGATCGATTTGAAACGCCGGAGGGGATGGAGCTCACACTCTAAGCTGCCATTCACCTCCTTGTCGTGCACGCCTCTAGGCTGCTGATATTTATATGGGCGACAGACCTTTTGTAATTTGAAGGGGGTGTTCTCAGGGTATGAGACAGTTGAAATGGGAGGGCCTATGTCAGGTTTAATATCACCTGCTAAAGAAAGTAATAGTAGGAGTAGAAATTGGAGTAGTTTGGAAGTTGTAAATTTGTGATTGCCATTAGAGTGAGCGGTGGTTGGTGTGCTGGTTATCAGAATTCAGTAGATAGTGAAAGGCTTTTGCGTAATCCAGGTTGGATGGTGATGTTGGATGGTGATGTTGGATGGTGATGTTGGATGGTGATGTTGGATGGTGATGTTGGATGGTGATGTTGGATGGTGATGTTGGATGGTGATGTTGGATGGTGATGTTGGATGTGGTATGTGAGCCAGGAGGGAGGAGTTTGTGGTGGATAGAGCGTAACATTTCCATGAGGCCACAAGAAAGAACAAAGTTGAGATACATAGCAGGTTCATTATCACAGAGGTAGGTAATGTTGCATGAAGCTGTGATCCACAGTGTGTGCAGACTCAATAGCAGAGGTATGCCTTTGCAATGCAGCCAAAACATTTTGACAAGGAAATGCTAGGGCCTATGCAGGGATTCCAGAGAGTTGAGGGGGAGCGGGGGTTTGAAGACAGTTGTGTGGGGGAGCGGGGGTTTGAAGACAGTTGTGTGCCGTCAGTGTTGAAGCTGTAGTAAAATAAGGTGCAAAGGTGGGGTTTAAAGTGTTCAGGCTAACAAGCATGGATCATAGTGTGGTCTGATTAGCGCACCATTTGTTGCCTTGTGTAGAAAGTTTACGGTAGCAACAGTTCCCATTCAACTTCTAGTCAAACTATAGTCCAACTATATATTGTCACTTAAAGATGATCACTTTAGATGCATCAGTTTAGATGCCAATGCTAACCCTGCAAATGGTTTCAGTTACCCTTTCTTTATGTCTATAGAATAAGGGGAATAAACCCCATAGTGTCCGGTGCTCTGTAGAGTGTTTGTGGCTTGATGTGGGTTAATATTTGATAAGCAACCTCAAATGTATAAGTGAAACAAGACAAGAAAACGATCCCACTGCAATTGAAGATTAGAAAGTTCATGAATACATAAATGAAGGAACAGAAAGGCAGACTTAAATACCTAGGAGGGGGGCCAGTATGCAGGAGCTAGTATAGAGACAGGATGAGAAGCAGTTTGAAAACTTCCCTCCTGTACTCACGAAACAACCAACCGATACCTGCTGCCCTTACCCGCCTGGTGTCTTCACTGCTCCTTCGGTGAATACCCGGTCTCAGCTCCACAGTGGCTGCACTTCAGCATGACGTCATCACTGTCACCGACCTGCTTGATCCGGGAAGGATTCCAACGACGTGTCACGTGTACCGGCAAACCCCGCAGCTGCAGAAGGAGGTGGTCCCGTGACGAACGTCCTGTAAGGCAGGGGATCGCTTGCGTGCTCCAGCCAGGAATGTAGAGTAGTGAGGTAGATGAACAATTGGCGGTCACTGCGTAGATAGGAACTCAGCCACGAAGGAAGATTAAAATCAGCTTTATTCAAACATGGTGCTCGACATCACAGAGACTCATATCCTCTGACGCGTTTCGTTCCGTTAGGAACTTTATCAAAGAATAAATAGAGTCTTCACACAGATCTTAAGTAGGCAGGTCCCCCTCCCCTATTGGCTGAAAACTGATTAACACAGTTGAAAACACTTAATCAATAACTGATTGAGATTAAAGCCTCATGTGGAGAAGAGCCTTGCCTACAATAAGGTATATTGTGAATACACAAAATACAAAACAAGTGATGACAGAAAACAATTTACAAAAAATTAATAAAATGTTAAAAACAACTTCGTGTAATGTGCAGCAACCTAGATATAAAAAATATATATTATAATCAATAGCACTTGAAATTCATGATACGAGTGAGTGGAGAGAAACCTTTTATGTTAAACATCACAAATATTGGATATACATTCAATATCACATTACATATATAATGTCAAAATGATAATAAAAGATCAATATGAATGCATGAACGACAATGTAAATGATTGTAGTATGAATCACACTAAGATTACATCAAAACCCTTTTTGGTTATTATAAAAGTATATGTCCTATGCGTATATATATATATATATATATATATATATATATATATATATATATATATATATATATATATATATATATATATATTGTGACAGAAACCAGGGGTTGGTAATAAACTCCATATACAGGGCTCCCAGGATACTGAACAGTTTCTGTCCTGTCTAAGCTGAACAGGGCAGCCTCGTGGTACAGGCACTCCATTCCACAGTTTGTCTGCTGCCTGTTTTCTGTCACCTGTCATGCTGATTAGAGTTCAGGTATATAAGACCTGTTTCCTGTTTCCTCTGGGCCCCGCCCAAGAGCCTGAAAGGCTGCTGAACTGCAGAGGGGTGAGAAAGCCTCTTTCCCAAATCGCTTCATTCATTCTGTTAGTTTGTCTAAAGACTGCAAAGGTACTTATTTTGTTGGTGGAAGTGGACAAGCCACTTCCAACTCTGAGTCAGGGACATCTAAGTTTAAGTTATCGCTCAGACGAGCAGCTTTTTGTTTGGCTTTGTTTTCTGTTTAAACTGTGGCAGTCTCAGTGCCTGGGACTGAATAAACCAGGCATAGCCTGTTTAAAGGAACAGTACGTGACGTCTCATCATTTAACCTACCCTAAAAGACCGTGTTCTAACAGTCCCGGACAGACGGCGGAGCCCCGGAGTAAGCCGTTTGTCACATATGGTGGAGAATGCGGGCAGAACACTAAAAGGTCTGGGGGTTAAAGAACTTTAAAGAAAAAAAAAAAAAAAAGGTTTTTTTTTCTCTCTCTCCAAACAAGATGGAAGACGTGGTGAGTGCGCTGGTACGCAATGTCGCTGTCCAGAGAGACGCGAATGAAGCCCTGCAACAGGCGAATGCAAACCAGCAAGAGACAAACCGCTTGCTGAAAGAGGAGCAACAGCGGTTCGCTCAGGGCTTACAGCAGGAACTCGAGATCCTGAGGGAGACTATCAGTAACCTTCCACTGGCAGCGGCAGCCCCAGTTCCGAAAATGACCAGGGCAAGCCACTACCTTCAGAAGATGGGACCCTCGGATGATGTGGAAGCCTATCTTCTCACGTTTGAACGCACGGCACAGAGAGAGGGATGGCCAGAAGCTGAGTGGGCTGGTCTAATCGCACCCTTCCTAAGCGGCGAACCCCAGAAGGCTTACTTTGATCTAGAGCCAGCCGAAGTTAACGTCTATGCAAAATTGAAGTTCGAGATCCTCGCCCGCCTCGGCGTAACCACGGCTGTTCGCGCCCAAAGGTTTCACGCATGGTCCTTCACGATGGATAAAGCCACCCGAAGCCAGATGTATGACCTCATCCACCTCGCCCGGAAGTGGCTACAACCCGAGATCAACTCAGCAAGCCACATCGTGGAACGGTTGGTCATGGACCAGTTCTTGAGGAAACTTCCCTCTGCCTTACGCCATTGGGTCAGTCGGAGTGACCCCCACAATGCGGATGAGCTTGTGGCCCTCGTAGAAAGGTACAATGCAGCAGGAGAGCACCCGCAACCCACAGTCGTGGAGCAACCCCACTACCCGAGGTTCCAGGACTCTTCCAGAGACGGTAAAAGGGTACCGGGGTTAAGGGGAGCTGAAGAGCGGCGACCACCTTCACGCAGCACCAGCAACAGTGGTTCGCACACTAAGGGCAATAGCCAACATGGGGAGCCGGGAAAAGGCTCTAAGTGGGACACAGACTATGTACCTAAATGTGTAAATTGTCATGAGAGGGGCCACACAGCAAAAATCTGCCCACTAAATGATGAGCCCATGCAATGCAACAGCGTGGAACCTTATTCGCTGTTGTCCCAATGTATGGGCCCTAGCCCAGAGGACCCCTTGAATAACCATCTGTGGGCATTTGTAAAGGTTAATGGTAAGAGGGTTCGGGCACTTCTTGACTCTGGGAGTATGGTCACACTAGTGTCCGAATACCTATTGCCCATTAAGAAGAAACAGGTAAACAGTTCACAAAGAGTGGCAATTTGTTGTATACATGGGGATAATCATGAATATTCCACTGTTGATGTTTTTTTTGAAACAGAATTTGGTTCTTTAGATTTCAAGGTGGGTGTTGTACCCAAACTGGCACATGATGTGTTAATAGGGACCGACTTTCCCCATTTTCTAAAAATGTGGTCCCCAGCTCAGAATAGCGCCCAGAGTTCAATAGCAGACCATAACGAAGTGTTAGAAGAAACAAATCCTTTCCCTTTTTCAGAAATGGAGGTTGACGAGGGCCCAAATAAGAAAGGGGAAAAGGAGGAGTGCTGTGAAATTCCCTTCCCCATCACTACTTTGGTAGGGAATACCCCAAATCAAGATGTTGATCAGGCACTTACCACCCCAGTACAGGATAAGACCCTCGCTGACCTAGAGGTCAGTCCTGGGAGTTTTAAGAAGGCCCAGTGGGAGGACCCCACATTAGCGGTAGCAAGGGGAAATATACGGGACCAGAATAGTACTCATGGCCAACCAGATAGGTCACTTGCTTACCCCTACTTCGAGGTAGAGAACGACCTAGTATATCGGGTTGATAAAAGAAAATCAGTTACAACTAAACAATTGTTGGTACCACGGACATTCCGTAACGTAGTATTACACCTCGCACATAGTCATCCATTGGGGGGACACCTAGGGGTGGAAAAGACAAAAGAAAAGGTTCTCCGAAGCTTTTATTGGCCTGGGGTTCTGGCAGAAATTACAAACTATTGTTCCTCATGCCCAGAATGTCAGATCACCGCCCCGTTCAAAGCATACCGCAGCCCATTGGTACCCCTTCCCATAATAGAGGTACCATTTGACCGGATTGCTATGGATCTAGTAGGACCCCTAATAAAGTCTGCTAGGGGACATCAGCATATATTGGTAATATTAGATTATGCTACCCGATATCCGGAGGCAGTTCCCCTACGTAGCACCTCTGCTAAAAACATAGCAAAAGAGTTAGTACTTCTGTTTTCCCGGGTCGGAATTCCTAAAGAGATCTTATCTGACCAGGGAACACCATTTATGTCCCAAGTAACAAAAGAGCTATGTAAACTCCTAAAAATCAAGCATCTCAGAACCTCAGTCTATCATCCACAAACAGATGGTTTAGTGGAAAGGTTCAATAAAACCTTAAAGAGCATGTTACGCCGGGCGGTCGATAAGGATGGGAAAAACTGGGACTGTTTGTTACCATACCTGTTATTTGCCATTAGGGAAGTTCCCCAGTCATCCACAGGCTTCTCCCCGTTTGAACTATTGTATGGCCGACATCCAAGGGGCTTACTGGATATAGCCAAAGAAACTTGGGAACACGAGGTTACCCCTTACAGAAGTGTAATAGAGCATGTTGCCCAAATGCAGGACCGCATTGCTGCAGTCCTACCCATAGTGAGGGAACACATGGAGAAAGCTCAAGAAGCACAAAGGAATACGTATAATAAGGGTGCTAGGGTCAGAATTTTTTTTCCAGGTGATAGGGTACTAGTTCTGGTTCCCACCGTGGAGAGTAAATTCCTTGCTAAATGGCATGGGCCATATGAGGTCTTGGAAAGAGTGGGAGAAGTAAATTATAGGGTAAGGCAGCCAGGTAGGAGGAAACCTGAGCAAATTTACCATATAAACCTACTCAAGCCCTGGAAAGATAGAGAGGTCTTGTTAACTCTAGTACCCCCAGGTCCGTCAGAGAATCAAGAAACTGACCCAGAGGTTAGCATAGCTGAAACACTGTCCGTGCATCAGAAACGAGAGGTCCAGAGTTTAGTGAGAAGGAACAAAGAAATCTTCTCTACACAGCCAGGTAAAACTAACGTAATTAAACATGACATAGTCTCTGAACCGGGGGTCCGAGTTAACCTTAAACCGTACCGAATCCCAGAGGCCAAGAGAGAGGCTATAAGTTTAGAGGTTAAAAAAATGCTAAAACTAGGCGTAATTGAGGAATCCCAAAGTGGGTGGAACAGCCCTATAGTTTTAGTCCCAAAGCCAGATGGTACAACAAGGTTTTGTAATGACTACCGGAAACTAAACGCGGTGTCAAAATTTGATACTTATCCTATGCCCAGGGTGGATGAACTTGTAGAGAGACTGGGCAAAGCCCGATATCTCACAACCCTAGACCTAACAAAAGGGTACTGGCAGGTTCCCCTCACAGAAAGGGCAAAAGAAAAAACAGCCTTCTCAACCCCAGACGGCCTCTTTCAATATAAGGTGCTGCCTTTTGGCTTACATGGAGCTCCCGCCACATTCCAAAGAATGATGGATAAAATTTTAAAACCACATGTTCGGTACGCTGCCGCCTACCTGGATGATGTGGTAATCCATAGTGAAGATTGGCAGTCCCACCTTCCAAAGGTCCAAGCTGTGCTCGACGCAGTTCGGTCTGCTGGACTAACTGCTAACCCCGCTAAATGCACTATTGGTCTGGAGGAGGCCAAGTATCTGGGGTATTCTATTGGTAGAGGGTTACTCAAACCACAAACACTCAAAGTAGAGGCGATACAAAATTGGCCAAGGCCAGTCACAAAAAAACAAGTAAGGACCTTTTTGGGGTTAATTGGCTACTATAGGAGGTTTATTCCCAATTTTGCAACTAAGGCAACCCCACTAACCGACCTCACAAAAGCAAGAGGACCGCTAATGGTAAAGTGGTCCCCCGAAGCCGAACAGGCCTTTAGAAGCCTGAAAGAAGCTCTCTGTGCCCAACCAGTGTTGGTCACACCTGACTTCTCCAAAGAGTTCGTAGTCCAAACCGACGCATCTGAGGTAGGGCTGGGGGCGGTACTCTCCCAGGAGTCTCAAGGGGAGGAGCACCCCATCCTTTATTTAAGTAGGAAACTAAATCCCCAGGAGAAAAATTACTCCATAGTCGAGAAAGAGTGTCTCGCAATAAAGTGGGCTGTAGAGACACTCAAGTATTATCTGTTGGGGAGAAAGTTCCGATTGGTCACAGATCATGCACCCCTTACCTGGATGTGTCAAAATAGGGAGAAGAACGCTAGGGTGACCAGGTGGTTCCTAAGCCTACAGCCCTTTAAATTTTCTGTGGAACACAGGTCGGGGCACAAACATGGCAATGCCGACGGGTTGTCAAGGATGCACTCCCTAATATCCATGGTCGCTCACCCCTCGAGGTCTGAGCTGGGGGGGAGGATATGTGACAGAAACCAGGGGTTGGTAATAAACTCCATATACAGGGCTCCCAGGATACTGAACAGTTTCTGTCCTGTCTAAGCTGAACAGGGCAGCCTCGTGGTACAGGCACTCCATTCCACAGTTTGTCTGCTGCCTGTTTTCTGTCACCTGTCATGCTGATTAGAGTTCAGGTATATAAGACCTGTTTCCTGTTTCCTCTGGGCCCCGCCCAAGAGCCTGAAAGGCTGCTGAACTGCAGAGGGGTGAGAAAGCCTCTTTCC
Source organism: Ascaphus truei (assembly GCF_040206685.1). NCBI lineage: Eukaryota > Metazoa > Chordata > Amphibia > Anura > Ascaphidae > Ascaphus > Ascaphus truei. The sequence goes on from NC_134484.1 coordinate 314,966,031, forward strand.
CAAATCGCTTCATTCATTCTGTTAGTTTGTCTAAAGACTGCAAAGGTACTTATTTTGTTGGTGGAAGTGGACAAGCCACTTCCAACTCTGAGTCAGGGACATCTAAGTTTAAGTTATCGCTCAGACGAGCAGCTTTTTGTTTGGCTTTGTTTTCTGTTTAAACTGTGGCAGTCTCAGTGCCTGGGACTGAATAAACCAGGCATAGCCTGTTTAAAGGAACAGTACGTGACGTCTCATCATTTAACCTACCCTAAAAGACCGTGTTCTAACAGTCCCGGACAGACGGCGGAGCCCCGGAGTAAGCCGTTTGTCACAATATATATATATATATATATATATATATATATATACACATTCATGATCTTTAGAATAACTGGATCACAGAGCATGGTTTTTGATGGTCTTACATGTGAAAAATCAAGACAGTAACTAAAAATATGTTGAGATGCATGGAGACACACACTCAAGACTCCCCAACCCTTAACCATGAAGGAAGTGTTTAAGCTCCCATTCATGGTTAATACCATCTGGGTGGAGAGTGTATATCCAATACATCTCTTGCTTGTTTAAAGTGTTTTCCCTATTGCCACCTCTAGGGTGGCACGATATGTGTTCTATTGCAGAAAAGGGAAAATTATGAATGCCACCTTGAGGATATTGAGAAAAGTGTCTGGGTACTGGATGGTTTAAGTCCCTTTTCTTAATTAAACGTACATGTTCAGCTATTCTTGTTCTGAGTGGTCTTATAGTGCGGCCCACATACTTGTGCCCGCAGCCACAGAAAAGAATATAAATAACAAATGAGATGTTACAATTCAGAAAATTCTTCATGTAGTATTTCCTAAGATCACTATTGTATGAAATGTATTTGGTTTGGGATGCATATTGGCACATAGAGCAACTCCCGCACCGATAAAAGCCTTTTGGAATGCTCCTAATATGTGTTAAGTTGGACTTAGAATTAAACATGCTGGGTGACGGGTGGAAGGCTAAAGTTTTGGCTTTCCGATATAAGAATCTTGGTCCTTGTTGTAGTATTGGGCAGATGTCTTTGTCTAATAATAATGTATGCCAGTGTTTGGATATAATTCTGCAAATATCCTGAGACTGTGAACTGTATGTACTAATGAAGAAAGGACTTTTTGTGTTGTCTGATCTTGACAATACTTCTCTTTCTTTTTTAGAGATATAATTCCTGTTTTTCTTACACACAAGTTTACTCCTCTCAGTGATATCTGCTTTGGCAAAAGCTGCTGCTATATCTATAGCTGAGTATCTTCGTTCTAAAAACCTATCGGACATCTCTTTTGCACGAGATAGAAACACCTCATTGTCTGAGCATAGTTTTTTTTAATCGAATAAATTGAGCCCCTGGGATATTTTTGATCAAAGAGCGTGGATGGGAACTTTGCGCACATAGAAGTGTATTCCTTGAATTCTGCTTCCTATAGATATCAGATTGTATAGTTCTATTTCCGTCAATATACAGGAGTAAATCTAAAAAGTGAATGTGGTTGATGTGGTGCTCAAAAGTGAATTTAATATTATAAGTGTTATTGTTGAGATAATCAAAAAAAGAAAAAAGTAAATTTTCATCACCCTTCCAGATAAAAATCAAATAGTCAATATATCGCCGGTAAAAGACGATTTTGTGACGATATGAGTTGTTACTGTGAAAAATAAAACGTGACTCCCATAAACCCATAAATAAATTTGCATACGAAGAAGCGAAGCTTGTGCCCATTGCGGTACCCAAATTTTGTAAATAAAAAAGTGAATCAAATAGAAAATAATTGTGTTAATAAAAATGATATTGATTCTAAAAGAAAAGTGCAATGTGAAATAGATAAGGTGGATTGATCTAGAAAGTGCTCAATGGCTTCTAGGCCGTGTTTGTGTTCAATAATAGAATACAGGGAGGTCACATCCATGGTGACCCACCTGTATTCGTGTAGCCAAGATAACTCCTCTATACTGACGAGGAAGTCTGTGGTATCCCTAATAAAGGATGGTAATTTGAACACCAGGGGTTGTAAGAACCTGTCCACATACCGCGATAACCCATCTCCCAAAGATCCAATGCTCGCAATAATGGGTCGACCAGGAAGGTCCACCAGCGATGTATGGATCTTTGGGAAAGGGTGGAATACCGGAATCACGGGATGTGGACAGGAAAGAAATACAAATTCTTTTTTGTTGATAACATTTATAGTTTGACCCATCTCTAGCAATTCCAATAGCTCAAGACGGTACTCAGATGTAGGATCACCTTTAAGACTATGATAGGTGTTTCTATCTCCCAATTGTCTGATAGCTTCAGCATGATATTGGGATTTTGACAATATAACCAATGCCCCTCCCTTGTCAGCATTCTTGAGAACTATGTTATGTTCTCTTTTAATACATTCAATTTGTTGCACTTCTGTATAAGACAAATTCCCAGATTTGACATATGAACTTGAAAAACCTTTGGATAATATGCGCAAGTCCCTTTCAACCAATTGTTCAAATAAAGCAATGGAAGGCCCCCTATTGAAGTTCGGGCAAAACAATGATTTAGGACGATATCCCGAGTCCTCGTGGCCAAAAAATGGCTGACTGTATGTAGCGAGGGGTTCTCCTTGCAGTTCTAATAAGGAATCCATATCGGAAAGAGTGCAGTTCTCCTTAAAATTCAAAACTGGAGCATCAATAGTAATGGATGAATCAACTAGTTGTTCGGGATCCTCCAAAGGTTCTATCACTTCAAATCTGTTTCTGGTTGACATCATTTTCTTTAAGGACAATTTTCTAGGACATTTTTGTAGGTCTATGACCGTCTGGAATAATTGGAAATTCTGGCTAGGAGCAAACCCCAATCCCTTGTTCAGAACTGATAGTTGTTCTAGGGTCAAATCCACCCCCCATAGATTGACAATATTATCTATGGGTTCTAGTCGTATTTCTTGCGTTTGGACCTTTTAGATTTACTCCTGTATATTGACGGAAATAGAACTATACAATCTGATATCTATAGGAAGCAGAATTCAAGGAATACACTTCTATGTGCGCAAAGTTCCCATCCACGCTCTTTGATCAAAAATATCCCAGGGGCTCAATTTATTCGATTAAAAAAAACTATGCTCAGACAATGAGGTGTTTCTATCTCGTGCAAAAGAGATGTCCGATAGGTTTTTAGAACGAGGATACTCAGCTATAGATATAGCAGCAGCTATTGCCAAAGCAGATATCACTGAGAGGAGTAAACTTGTGTGTAAGAAAAACAGGCAGCAAGGGTGTAGAGGAGCACAGCAACGTTTCCTGGCAGCATACCAGCTAGTGGACCGCCAAAATCAGGGTAACTCCAGACAGGGAATAGTATTAAAAGGATACTTTAATGGTCAGTATATAGACAGCAATGGTAGGGACGCACCTACGCGTTCCTTTACGGACGAAACACGTAGGTGCGTCCCTACCATTGCTGTCTATATACTGACCATTAAAGTATCCTTTTAATACTATTCCCTGTCTGGAGTTACCCTGATTTTGGCGGTCCACTAGCTGGTATGCTGCCAGGAAACGTTGCTGTGCTCCTCTACACCCTTGCTGCTTGTATGTACCCTGAGAGGATTGCACGCTGGATCGGAACCACCCTTCAAGGACACCACCAAGGAAGGTAAAGGGCTTATGCCCCTCATACTATTACCTCCCAGTGCTGGACTGACTGATATATTTCCCCCAGGGTGGTATATACCATTATAGGAGACCTATTTTGGGGTACCCGCGTGGGCACCACCAGGCCTCTGGTTTTTCACCCTGGGATGTTATGGATGGATTATTCTACATGTCCTTGAACTTGGATCCAATATGATATATATCATTTATGAGCTATCTATGGTGAAGCACCAATATACACTACTTGTAAGAAAAACAGGAATTATATCTCTAAAAAAGAAAGAGAAGTATTGTCAAGATCAGACAACACAAAAAGTCCTTTCTTCATTAGTACATACAGTTCACAGTCTCAGGATATTTGCAGAATTATATCCAAACACTGGCATACATTATTATTAGACTAAGACATCTGCCCAATACTACAACAAGGACCAAGATTCTTATATCGGAAAGCCAAAACTTTAGCCTTCCACCCGTCACCCAGCATGTTTAATTCTAAGTCCAACTTAACACATATTAGGAGCATTCCAAAAGGCTTTTATCGGTGCGGGAGTTGCTCTATGTGCCAATATGCATCCCAAACCAAATACATTTCATACAATAGTGATCTTAGGAAATACTACATCAAGAATTTTCTGAATTGTAACATCTCATTTGTTATTTATATTCTTTTCTGTGGCTGCGGGCACAAGTATGTGGGCCGCACTATAAGACCACTCAGAACAAGAATAGCTGAACATGTACGTTTAATTAAGAAAAGGGACTTAAACCATCCAGTTCCCAGACACTTTTCTCAATATCCTCAAGGTGGCATTCATAATTTTTCCTTTTCTGCAATAGAACACATACCGTGCCACCCTAGAGGTGGCAATAGGGAAAACACTTTAAACAAGCAAGAGATGTATTGGATATACACTCTCCACCCAGATGGTATTAACCATGAATGGGAGCTTAAACACTTCCTTCATGGTTAAGGGTTGGGGAGTCTTGAGTGTGTGTCTCCATGCATCTCAACATATTTTTAGTTACTGTCTTGATTTTTCACATGTAAGACCATCAAAAACCATGCTCTGTGATCCAGTTATTCTAAAGATCATGAATGTGTACATATATATATATATATATATATATATATATATATATATATATATATATATACGCATAGGACATATACTGTTATAATAACAAAAAGGGTTTTGATGTAATCTTAGTGTGATTCATACTACAATAATTTACATTGTCGTTCATGCATTCATATTGATCTTTTATTATCATTTTGACATTATATATGTAATGTGATATTGAATGTATATCCAATATTTGTGATGTTTAACATAAAAGGTTTCTCTCCACTCACTCCTATCATGAATTTCAAGTGCTATTGATTATAATATATATTTTTTATATCTAGGTTGCTGCACATTACACGAAGTTGTTTTTAACATTTTATTAATTTTTTGTAAATTGTTTTCTGTCATCACTTGTTCTGTATTTTGTGTATTCACAATATACCTTATTGTAGGCAAGGCTCTTCTCCACATGAGGCTTTAATCTCAATCAGTTATTGATTAAGTGTTTTCAACTGTGTTAATCAGTTTTCAGCCAATAGGGGAGGGGGACCTGCCTACTTAAGATCTGTGTGAAGACTCTATTTATTCTTTGATAAAGTTCCTAACGGAACGAAACGCGTCAGAGGATATGAGTCTCTGTGATGTCGAGCACCATGTTTGAATAAAGCTGATTTTAATCTTCCTTCGTGGCTGAGTTCCTATCTACGCAGTGACCGCCAATTGTTCATCTACCTCACTACCCTTTCTTTATGCTCCTTTTGTTAAAAGTGTTTTAGACCTATGCTTTACCAGCTATTAACATAAATGTCTTGAATACCAAAATAAAAATGTTAAAGCGGTCCTCAAGAAACACCAACTGGTCAGGTTTTAAAGGATATCACTGCTTGAGCACAGGTGCTTCTGTCAAAATGACAGCCACATACTTAACTAGGAGTTTAAAGCACATTTTAAAACATGGTTAAGCATTTAAACATGTAGCCATGTATCCCCTTAGCAACTAATCTGCCCTGCCTAACACAAGTCCTGGTACCAGTGCAGGTAGTGTTACGGTTAAATCTACACCATGCTGTAGTAAGCAGCTTCCTGAGTGATAGGGGGGTTGCCTGAAGCCTAGGTGCCCCCACATGGGGCAGAGACCAGAAGCCCCACCACTGGTAACAAAGGGGAGTGGGCAGTTAGTCAGTTCTACCCTTTACCCTCAAGGGAGTGGGTTGTTATTCTATTCCCTCCCAGAGTGGAGTAGGAGCCATTACCCCTTACTCCACCAGGGAGTAGGGTAGCAAAGTATAGACTTTTGAGGCCCTCAAGCCCTGGGGGTTGATGCCAGGGACCAGAGGAAATGCATTGTTGATTGAGTACGGCTGTACCAAGATCAGTTGCTGTTTGTATACTCCTGACTGCAGTTTATCAGGGGGAGTGCAAGATCTTTGCTGCAGGAACTGCAGCCAGATCTGCTGGGGCCTGCTGGAAATGAAGGCGGTTATTCTGGAGGCCAGGGTCATGTGTAGGATGATTAGCCCAGATAGGTTCAACTCAACCCCCTTTCCAAATCACTCCAAGTCCTCTAATATTTCCTTCACTTTATTGGAAAAGCAGCAGTAAATACAGGCACTTGTGGATGGTGTGTTGTAGTGATTTGTTGTTAGAAGCAGGTGAAAAGGATAAGGCCCTGTCACTAGAGCAATTACAGGAGGGGTACTCACTCAGCCAGTGTTGGAGGTGGAAAAGGAAGTCCCAGTGTATGCTGGGTAACAAGATAGCCTGGGAACAGACCATCTGTAAGCAAAGCAGAGGGGGAGAGGGCAGACTAAACCATTATGACAGAAAGGCTGAGGTTGCTGTAGCAACTCAGGCATAATGCAGAGGCAGGGATTGCAACACTGTCTATCACACGGGCACTGTGTGTGTGCACACAGAGCAAAACACATGCAGCTGGAAATGAGAAACTGACAGGCAGAAACTGCAAAGGAAAGGGGGGGTGAAACAGAAATGTGGTTCCTGTTCCATGACAGCAGTGCACCCAGAAAGCCGAGAATATCCTGAAAGCCTGTCCCATCTTCACCACGAACATCGACGGACACTCAGCAAGTCTATAAGCCTCACAGGTACAGCACAGGGAGAGTACAGTTAACAGTGAAATCCCCCCTAGGGTGGGGGAATTCCTGTTACAAACATATCAAGTCAAAGTCAGTCAAGTGGGGATTAAACATATTCCTTTGAGAAACACGTAACATTTCAAGTCCTGATGACCAACTTTATTTAATGGCCAATATACAAAGTTAATATATGTACTCCTTGAATTAATGTTCTACACTTTTAAAACGTCTTTCGTAACTAGTCCCGATATTAATACTTTAGGTCAGGGCCACCATATCCACTTCTGGAATTGGCCTGGCCCAGCAAGAGGCAGGTCACCACCCTCTAACACTAATATCCCAAGCTCTGCAACCTGGGGGCCTAGGTGTGACCCAAGAATGCTGGCTGGCCTGCTACAAATTAACAGTATTTAAATATTTAAATATTTAAATATTTAAATATATAAATATTTAAATATATATATATATATAAATAAAAACAAACATCACAGCTTGCACTCAATGTCCTGGTTCATATAGACAGGTGCTAGTCTCAAATAATAGAAAAACAACATTACCATTCTCTCGTCCGGTAAAGAAAGACTGCACTCGGTTCAGTAATCATGAAAAACTGTATTGGGCATCTGAATAAAAAAAGATAAGTCACCCAATCCGACGTTTCGGTCCTGGTCACAGTAATTAAAATAAACTTGAATCGGTACCACCCCATATGACTATATATATATATATATATATGACTATATATATATATATATATATGACTATATATATATATATATATATATATATATGACTATATATATATATATATATATATATATATATATGACTATATATATATATATATATTGTGAGTGATATTGATTATAAGGCGCTAACAACTTAAATAATAGTGATATTTTACAGGTCAGTAGTGCAATAAACAACAAATAAGTGCTCAATATAAATCCCTGCTCAAACCCTCTGGTAGAACCTGTTTCTCGGGTTCCAAATAGAATGATATGTTTCAGACAGTCCAGGAGGAGCAAAATATGGGGAAAAGGAAACAAAAAAAGTGCAAATTTAAGTGCAGACGTTGAGACTAGAAATCAATATGATGTCAGTATCTTGGCTCTACTGGTTATTCTACTCACAAGATGTTATTTGGTATATAAGCAGTTGGCAGATTGGGCTGCCACCCCAGGTGAATGCTGATTACTGTGTGACTCCCTCCAGGCTCGTCTCATCAGAGTGGTAGATACACATGCAGGGGAAAAAACAGAACTACATAGCGCGATCTGTCTTTAAATTGACTTTATAAAAGGTATTAGGCATATAAAATGTGCACTTACACTGTGCCAAAATTAAAATCGCATTTTTCACATATATAGAGAGGAGGTGGTGAGAACGGCGGAGTACCCCCTAGATTCACTATATATGTGAAAAATGCGATTTTAATTTTGGCACAGTGTAAGTGCACATTTTATATGCCTAATACCTTTTATAAAGTCAATTTAAAGACAGATCGCGCTATGTAGTTCTGTTTTTTCCCCTGCATGTGTATCTACCACTCTGATGAGACGAGCCTGGAGGGAGTCACACAGTAATCAGCATTCACCTGGGGTGGCAGCCCAATCTGCCAACTGCTTATATACCAAATAACATCTTGTGAGTAGAATAACCAGTAGAGCCAAGATACTGACATCATATTGATTTCTAGTCTCAACGTCTGCACTTAAATTTGCACTTTTTTTGTTTCCTTTTCCCCATATTTTGCTCCTCCTGGACTGTCTGAAATATATATATATATATATATATATATGACTATATATATATGACTATATATATATATATATATATATATATATATATATATATATATATATATATATATATATGACTATATATATATATATACTATATATATATATATACTATATATATATATATATGACTATATATATATATATACATATATATATATATATATGACTATATATATATACATATATATATATATATGACTATATATATATACATATATATATATATATATATGACTATATATATATATATATATATGACTATATATATATATATATATATATGACTATATATATATATATATATATGACTATATATATATATATATATATATGACTATATATATATATATATATATATGACTATATATATATATATATATGACTATATATATATATATGACTATATATATATATATATATGACTATATATATATATATATATGACTATATATATATATATATATATATATATATATATATCTATGACTATATATATATATATATATATATATAACTATATATATATATATATATATATATATATATATATATATATATAACTATATATATATATATATATATATATATATATATATATATATATATATATATATATATATATATATATATATATATATATATATATATATATATATATATATATATATATATATATTCATATGGGGTGGTACCGATTCAAGTTTATTTTAATTACTGTAAAGCAGCAATTCCAAGTCCCCCCAAAGTCCAGGTAACACCAGAGCAGCATTTACAGACCAATACAATTCTTATTTTCCCTTCAGCAATTAAAAGAACCATTTTGTAATGTATAGATAAACACATTTACATACTAAAAATAAAGATACCGTGTGCATCTTCGATGCGATGAACTGGTAAATTTGTATATTTAAAAAATTGAAACCTCTTTTGAATGACAGTGTATATATGCATGCAGCGCCACATTAGTAGTATTCTGATATAGATCAGGATACAATATTCAAAATTTTCCACTCTAGACAACTTTGTAGTGTCTAGATTTAGTAATTAGTTACAATATAAAAAGATCCTTAAAACATGCATACAACTCAAGGGGGGGGGGGGGGAATAGTAAACTAAAACATGTGGTAAGTGGTATTCCATAGAGGAGACTCAGCTGAAGTTTTTTTTCTAAACCATTAACCTCTGTCCTACAAGTATCTATTTTGGAAGAGTGCCCTCACTGTAGAATGCAGTTCTTGTGTCATAAAAGGAGATCTCTTCCTCAAATAACCTTACTTTTAGTAACCTATTCATGGCTAAAAGAGATTCCACCCAAAACAACAAGTATATTAAAGAAAACAATGTTGAACTTGTATGGTGACGTCGGTGAATTTTATATTCTTTAATGGATTGGTTTACCAACACTTTACAAAGTTATTACAGCACAGGGAATTGCATTACAACAGAAGCAACAAAATCAGACAATAGAGAAGGCAATTCATAACCCCCCCCCCCCCCATACATCTCTGAAAAGGCATTGCAGTCTTATTTTCAGGTTTCTGTAAACCATACTTTACCAACATTAATTCTGCCAAATAAAATAAATTAACGGGTAGATGCCGATTAAAAAAAAAGAAAAAAAACTGATCCATTCTTTCATTAAATCCCAGAATTTTGCTAAAGGGAAAAAAGGGAAAAAAATGTTTTATAGAATTGGTGCAGTTTGTGGTAATTTTTCACCAATAAGATTCATGATTAACGTTACCATAAACAAAACAAATGACTGTATATAATTTACACTAGCTACAGGCCTTCATACTATTGTTTAGTCTCTGTAGCATGTTCTGCTTATGGGGCATTAGCCCTCTGCTTATTACATTACAAGACCATGTGCGCAAGTTGGTAGAGGATAACAGCCAACAGGAAAGAAAGCCCTGCATCAAACAATGCATACTGAAGAAAGGATACGGTCGCATTCTGAGAGGTCCAAATACAGGCCAAGGGCAACCAGAAAATCAGATTTGTAGATTAGCAGGTCATTTGCTAAACTCAAGTTGACCAACTATCACCAAAACTTGTTGGTTGCCATTTAGAACTGAACATTGATCACTCTGGTCTAGTTACTCGTTCATCTGCCATGAAGATTTTCCAAGTCACTGACAGTCCCAGTTAAAAAAAAAAAAAAAAAAGTAGATAGTGTACTAACATGCAAAATGTTTTCCCCATCAGCAGTAAAGCCTACAAGCAACATAATCTATAATCTGTGTATAATATTTTCATAAAAAATCCCATTGGGACAAGACAGCAAATAGAGCAGCTTCGATCGAATTAAATGGGGTTGGGGGGCGTGGGGAACAAAAATAAAAAAGCTGTGTGTGCTGCGCACGCGCATAGTAAGTGAAACTTCGACTTTTGTCACAGAAATTGTATTTGTGTTGGTGACGTTTTAATTAAAAATCAAAATACAATTTCATTGACAAAACGCAAATAAATTTGACTTATAATGCACGTGCTCGGCACACATCCCCTGTATTAGCTATTTGCACTAAGTGTGAATTCCTTGTGTGTCAGTGTGTGCGTGTTTGTATATGTGTGTGTGTGTCAGTGTGTGTGTGTGTGTGTGTGTGTGTGTGTGTGTGTGTGTGTGTGTGTACGTGTGTCAGTCAGTGTTTGTGTGGTGTGTATGTCTCTTGTCTCTGTTTGTGTCCTGTCCGTCCGCCCCCCTCCCCCCCCCCCCCCCCCGGAGGTACACTATCGCGGAGCAGCCCCCATTCTCTACCCCCGGTAGAGCTGCGTGTCTTGCTGCAGCCAGCTCCCCGGCGGAGGTACGGGGCCACAAGGGGGTTACAGGAGGGCACGGTAATGCGCGTGGGGCACGGTAATGCGCGTGCGCCGCTCTTCCTCCCCCCCCTGATGGTGCTGTGAGGGACGCATTCCCTTGCACAGCCAACAACAACAGCCTCTTCTGCCGCCATCACTGCTGCGCATGCGCGGCATGGGAGCGGGAGCGGCAATGGTGGATGTTCACTAGCCCCCGATAGCAGCACAGTTGCGCAGCACGCAGACCCCGCAGCCATTGGTGTTGGCTTCCTCCGGCAGCCGGGTCAGCGGCCTCCAGCCTCCCGGGAGCCGCTGTAACAATGCATCTGGGGGGGAATGGCGGCATGCATGTGCTGGAGCGGCCGGGCTGAGGGGAGGGGTTAGCCATCACAACACAACAGCGCATGCGCGGCATGGCAGCGGGCGGGGAACGGCGGCCGTTAGGAGCAGCGCCGGCAGCTATCGACGCCGCAGCATATGTCAGCGGCTGTGAGGGGGGTGCGGCGGCCATCAGGAGTGGCGCCGGCAGATATCGCCGCCACCGCATCTGATTTTTTGAGCGGTTGTGATGTCAGTGTTGGGGTCAGGCTGAGCCAGAACACAGCCCGGCCTCAACTGCCAGCACTGACGTCACATCCGTTTCATTTCTGCCTCCACAATCCATTTTTGCCCCAGTTCAAATGAGGTGCCACTAAAGAAGTTTCACTTCAAAAATGTTAATATATCTAGCACCTTTTGGAAGTCCTTGAATATTTGGGTTTCTGTAGGAGAGATTGTAGTACCACAGTTGCCACAACTTTCTGCAGCATACAAAAAAGGGAAGACGACTGCATCACAGCAGTAAACACCATACTGTATGTTGTCATCACTACTAAACGCAATCTTATCATAACAATGTTTTGCACACAATAATGCCCCATTTTTAAGGTCAACTTTCAAGGTACTTTGCAGCTACATCCGCTCTGTCACGGATCCCTTACATTGAGTTCCATTTTTTTGAAATGCACATGTTGGTTTCTCTGGCAAAATTAGTGTTACAGTACTTACCAAACTATCCCTGGAGAGGGGGGGGGGGGGGGGACGGAAATTGTCGATGTGATCTGTGTTTGTAACAGTACCTTCCCATTTAATCTGTTCCTGAAACCTTATAATTAAAAAAAGCAGGAGGCGCATGCGCGACGGTGGAGAGAATGGAGTCCTGATCACAGAGCTCCGTCCCCACCGGCACATATATTTGAAATAAAAGCGGCAAAAAAAGAAACTTTCACTCATTAAACATAGCGAAGGACAAATAATCATTTGCAGATGGCTTCCAGCAAAACAACGCAGACTAAAAACCAGCAGATATCCACATATCTCAGGAAGAAGGGGGCCACATCATCTGATAAGCCGGGGACTCCCGCGCAATCAAGTAGCATGGATCCCGAGTATGACCCTTCTACAGAAGAAGATAGAGATTAAGAGACGGTCCGGCGAAAGGATTTGAAAGAATTCTGTGCCCAAATGCAGACGTTCAAGAATGAGTTGTGGGCCATCAGACAAGACGTGGATGCAATAGGAGAGCGGACGGCCACCTTAGAGGCAACAACAGATGAAACAACTGCACCCTGATACAGACTCAAGAACAAGTCAGCACACTACATGAAAAGATTAAATTCCTAGAAGATAAAGCGGAGGACGCAGAAAACCGTGACAGACGGTGTAATATACGTCTGCGAGGAGTCCCTGAAAGTATAACAGACCCGGCAGATTTCACCAACAATTGGCTGGAACACCTGTTCCCGGATAAACCGGAGTCAGAAATCTGTTTAGACCGCTGCCATAGAGCTTTGCGCGGTAAGCCGCAAGCAGGAGACCCCCCCCCAGAGATATTGTTGCCCGCTTCCACCACTACCGCACTAAGGAAGAGGTGTGCAGGATTGCCAGGGAAGCAAGGTCTCTGGAGTTTGAAGGAGTCAGACTTCAGGTTTACCAGGACCTTGCTCCAGCTACCCTCTCCAAAAGAAAAGCTCTGGCCCATATTACAAAGACACTCAGGGATAACAACATTAAATATCGTTGGTTGTTTCCCTGTGCTTTGCTCTCTATTAAAAACGGTGTTGCACACACTCTTCGGAGACCGGAGGACGGGGAGAGCTTTCTGGCCAAACTCTGTGTCACTGGTTCACCTCAGGGCCCCTCTCAACCCCCATCAACCAACTTGAAAGCACCCGCCCCCATCGGGAACAAAGCAGCCCGTCCCAAGAATGGCTCTAAGAACAGTGATGCCACCGAAACCCCAAACACCAAATAAGACCTTCCGTGCAGCAGTGCCCTTCTGGAAACCTTCCCACATCCACGGTGACTTAAACCTAATGTCCATGCACCATCAGGCAGGAGAACGACTTACCAGGGCTGTTGGAGAATGATGAGTTCTCGGAGCAGCTCCGTCCACAACTTTGGAGCGGCAGCCATCTTCCCCAGGTCCTTCTCCGAGGTGAGCGGGAGGCAGAATGGCTTTCCCGCGCTAGAGACCTGACATCACTGTCAGGCACCTCCATCTCACGAGATCTCGGACACTTCCTGGAGATCTCATATTTCCAAGATGGCCGTACCCCGATCAGGAGCCCAAACCCTGGAGACTACAACCCCTTTGTAATCCTTAAAGTGGAGAGGCGATAGGACATATAGCCTTCTCCACTTACAAGTATATACAAGTACCGTTCCCTTTTACAGTTTCAGTGACATTAGGCTTTTCAAAAATAAACATACCACAATCACAAAAGTTACAAAAAACAATAAGATTATAAGTGAATATATACATGTGCTATAAACTTTGTAAGATATAATTGGTATATGTGTTGTGCCATATACAGGCTGTATATTGTATATGTGCTTTGTGTAGTACATACGCTTTTTGTTCACTAATCTGCTGTATTGTATGCACGATATATATAGATAATAGGTATATGTATAGATACGAGATGTAGTTATAACTATACTGTACTACATTATGCTATACAGTACTATATCGAACTGTTCTATAATATAGGTGGATATATGTATATAGGTACTATAGGTGGAATATGTATGTAATATATACATGTGCGACGTACATGTGTGCATGCGTGGGTATATATGTATATATGTAGGTACACTAAGTACGTGCTATTTATGTTATATGCTACATGTATAACTATATGCTGGACACCATTTATATTATGTACCATTATCTTTTATTATTCACTATCAACACTATTAGTAGTACTATTAACACCATCAATATGCCCCCGTTAATGATAGTTTAGCCAAATCACAACACTCAATAACAATATATTGAACTGTTTATTAAAAAGAGACTTATTTAGGGTACCCAAAGATATTATAACGTAGTTATCCACATTCAGAGGTTCACTTATGTACAATGTGCAGATATACATGTACATAAACCTGAGTCACTTCAGCTGTATACTCCCGTATTCAGAGTCCTACGTATAGGCAATGTTTACCCAGATTCAGAAGTGTTTAATCAAGTCCAAATTAATATATTTAATATCTAGGGAGTTGACTACTTTGACTAATTGTTACCTAATATAATTATAGCACTCGCTATAATTAACACAGGGAATTCAAACTAGTTGACGAACACAAATAAGATCCACATATAAGTTGTATAGGTAGTATATATGGTTCTCTAGTGTAATGTATATATAGTTGTTATGACCTGCACTTCATATTAGAGATACGCAGATTATTTATGTTTATCCCCCACATAACCTCTGGTTAATTATCCTCAATGGGATTACAGTTAATACAGTTAATGCGCTTAACTCATTGTTCACTGTCTTATGCTTAGGTTATAGATACGTTTATCTATACTACGGTGATGTTAACACCCTACTTATCTCATGTGTCCATATATCTGTCTTTTATACCTTTTATATCTCATTTGTCATATGTCATATATGTCTTCTCGGTTCCATTTATCAAACGGCCCATAGAAATTATATGGGATAGTCTACCAAACGTTGCTCCATAATTGTCATGTACAGACAAAGTTTTGACTATGTTGATATTAGGTTTTATGGTCTCTCACGAAGAGTACAATTGTTGTCCCTGTTCATATTAAGGTTCCCAATGTTACGTGGCACTCAAGGCATCCAAGTTAAGCTGCCGCAGTTAATAAGTTAATAAATTTATGGAAACTGTGCCGGCGGGGTTATCCCCGGCGACGCGCATGTGTTTCTCTTTTTGGTCCCTCAATAGGAGAGACCGACCACAAGTCCCAGGCAGGTTTGCCTCCATTACAGGAGTCCGATCCATCCAAATGATGGAACCAGCAGACCTACCTACTGGGCACAGGAACAATCCTCGGGGGCTCCCGGGGCACGTTCCTGATTTTTGTTCACTCCTTTTTACATTTTCCCTTTTTTTTGTGTTGCTTTTTAACCCACGTTATATCCCTCTTGTAGCTTCCCTTGTTTTGTCTCCCTATCCTCCCTCTGTCCCCTTCCCTACCTCCCCATGGACAAGCGGAACCATATGGACGAGACTAACCGACATACTTATGAGAAGAACATCGGATAGATTCACCAGAATGATGGTCAAAGGTGAGTATATGTGTCTTCACACTAGTTACTTCTTCCATTATAACACATGGCGTTAACCTTAATATCTCACAACGTAAAAGGCTTTAATAGTCCAATCAAAAGAAAATTAGCTTTCACGGACTACAAGAGAAAACAGGCGGATGTGTTGTTCTTACAGGAGACACACTTCAATAAGAACAACCCACCCAAATTCCTAGACAAGGGCTTCTCCCAATTTTTCGCTTCATCAGCCTCAATCAAACAAAGGGGGTAGCCATTTTGTTTAATAACAAAATCCCATTTGTCTCCCAGACAATTAAGATACCGAAGGCCGCTATATCATTTTAGTAGCAATGATCCACGAACAGCCTATCACATTGGCCTCCCTCTAAGCCCCCTGTATACAAGACGCAACTTTCTTTGAGAAGTTTTTCAAAATACTAAACTCAGTAGCTAAAGGCTGCGTCATAGTAGCAGGAGATTGCAATATAACAATGCATTCAGATATAGATAGATCAAGAGGAAGTGTCTGATAATACAAAAGCGCAATCTGCCCTTCACAGAGGCCTAAAGGACACCCGGTTAGTGGATATATGGAGAGAGCTCCATCCATCTACCAGAGATTACACTTTATATTCCCACCCACATACCTCATACAGTAGAATTGACTACCTCTTTGTCTCGTGCCACCTGGTTCCTATGGTCACTCATACAGAGATCCATGATATTTCATGGTCTGACCACGCACCAATAGAGCTACGGTGCAATAATATCCGAGCCAATCGGCCAGGTGCAAACTGGAAACTTGAGTCTATTAAGATACTTGAAATATGTGATGCAATAGATCCAAGAAATAGTTCAATTTTTCCAAGATAAACACAGGCTCTGTGGAATCCCATATGATACTTTGGGAGGCTCATAAAGCAACCTTAAGGGGCATATTGATCAACATCACAGCTAAGCGAAAACGAGAGAGATTCCAAAATTAAAACGCTCCAATCCAAACTACATTCTCTTCTCTTAAACCACAAATCTAATCCTGATTCACAAACACATGATCTAAAAGATACAAAAATTGAACTGAACATGCTATTGACTTCCAGAGCAAATAACTCCCTGAGTTGGTCCAAGAGGAAATTCTAAGAAAAAGCTAACAGGCCGGATACGATGCTAGCTCGAGCTTTAAAAGATAGGCAATCTCTAAGTTTAACATCCAAGCTATACGCTTAAAATCGGGCATACAAACAGCCAATCCCAAAAAGATAGAAGAATTTGATTCATTTTATAGTTCCTTATACGACGGTAAGAAAGTGGCACATAATAACAACACGAGCAGAGCTCTAAGAGATTTCTTGGCCAGCTCAAAGATGGGGAGATTGACAGAGCAGGACAGGGAGGTTCTGGGCGCCGACTTCACATTAGAAGAAGTGTCAAAGGCCATCAAAGAACTTAAACCATCAAAGGCACCAGGACCAGATGGTTTCTCGGGGCTATACTATAAGAAGTTCTCAAATTCACTTGCCCCACGGCTGCTCCACATGTTCAACGCTATATTAGCAGGAGCCCCAATCCCCGGGGATATGCTGCGGGTGTCTATATCTCTAATACACAAACCTGGCAAGGATCCGCTGAATTGTAAAAGCTATAGGCCAATTTCCTTAATCAATACCGATATAAAAATATATGCTAAATTGTTGGCCAACAGGTTAAGTCTAATCCTACCCAGACTAATACATCCAGATCAGGTCGGCTTCATCAAAGGAAGGCAGGCAGCGGATAACACCCGGCGATTTATTGATCTGCTAGAATTGGCAAATAAAAATAATGCTCAAACCATGTTATTAAGTCTGGATGCTGAAAAAGCTTTGGATAGGATTGACTAGCCATATTTAAAAGAGACGCTAGCAGCATTTGGCTTCGGAGATCGGGTGAGTGGAGCGATTATGTCGCTGTACTCAAGCCCATCTGCCAGGGTTATACATCAGGGCTTTCCCTCACTTCCATTTCAAATTCAAAGTGGCACAAGACAGGGGTGCCCTTTATCCCCCCTCCTGTTCGCCCTTTGTATCGAACCCCTGGCAGCACACATTCGAGATAATCCTGATATCTCAGGGTTAAACGCATACGCTCAATCCCACAAAGCGGCCCTGTATGCAGACGATATCTTATTAATCATCTCAAAACCCCTCACCTCATTACCTAATCTATTTGATCTACTAGATAAATTCTCCAAAGTCTCTGGGTTTAAAATAAACCAATCCAAATCTGAAGCTCTGAATATCAATCTCCCTAGACATACAGAGAAACTACTAAAACTAAATTTCAATTGGCAGAATAAATCTATAAAATATCTAGGGATTTATATCACCAAAGATGCAAAAAGCATCTACAATGCAAATTATCCCAACCTGATTTGGATGTTAAAACAAGACCTAATCAAATGGTCTTCCAAGAAGATTTCTTGGATAGGTAGGATACATAGCGTTAAAATGAATCTACTTCCCCGTATCCTATACCTCTTCCAGACACTACCACTCAAACTGAAGGATATACTCTCACTTCAGTCTGCAATATCTAACTTTATCTGGAACGGGAAGAAACCGAGAGTAAATAAATTAAATATGAAAAGACCTACCTTAGCTGGTGGCTTAGCGGTACCCTGCCTGTTATATTATAAAGCGGCTCAATTAAGTCATATTATACAATGGCATTCAGACCCTACATTGAAGAAATGGGTGGAATTAGAAAGTGCTGCGTGCTCCTCATTAGAGCTCAGTAGCCTGATTTGGTTACCTAAATTAGCAAGGAAACCCGCTACTCTGCCACTCACCTCAATGATCAACTCTCTATCAGTTTGGGAAGCAACGAGAATCAAAAACTCACTCACATCAAGATGCTCTTTAATGTCCCCCATCTGGAACAACCAGAGTTTTGCACCTGGCCTAATTGGTAACAGTAGTTCCATTTGGAGATTAAAAGGATATAGTAGATTCAAAGAAATAGAAGGATACAATCTAAAAATCAAAACATTCGACCATATCAGACTAGAAAAAGATATTCCCCACACAGAATTCTATAAATACCTCCAGATTACAGTATTCAAGATAATAAAAAATGCACAAATGCGCACCAGGGATTAGTGGAAGGTAATTTATTAAAAATACACAAAAACTGAGGGGATCCTCAGGGCGAAGTACTTGGTACGAAACACGTAGAGGTCACGACAGGTCATCCTGCGCGTGTATGCTGGTAAGCTGAGACGGAGCCTGCAGGAGACAGCAGCGGTTTTATCCATCTCCGCGGTGCCGAGATCCGGATCCTGTGCAAACACCGCGAGTCTGCTGACTGTCTCAGTGTGAGTGTCCGTTTCCCCTTACCAGTGCCCAACCCTATGGCGGTTTCTATACAAATCTGTTGATAGGTTGTTTTCATGTTTGTTTTTTTCATGTTTTTTATATAAATTTTACTGTATTTGTATACTGTGCAGCTTAGGGTTTAGTCACCATCAGGTGTTCTCCTTGGTAGTACTTAGCCATCCAGCTGCACAGCTGTTCTGAGGTGGGGTTGGATCCCCTCAGTTTTTGTGTATTTTTAATAAATTACCTTCCACTAATCCCTGGTGCGCATTTGTGCATTTTTTATTATCTTGTATTTCAGGGTGCCTTCCCCCCTTTCTAAGGGGGGTTCACCTAGATTTGAGAGTTTCTGGGGAGACGCTTTATGTACATGCTGCAAAGGGATCATCCACACCATCACACAGCACGAGCGCTGAATATCCCGTTTTTTCTACCTTCAAGGTTAGAGCATTCTATAACAAATCCGCCCCATACCCTCCCTTGACAAATTTCGAAAAGCTCTGCCGGGTAGAATCCGACACTAAGGGACTTATATCTACGATCTACGGAGAGGTAGTCGAATCTGCCACTTCCAAACAGCAAACACCCTCATTCCAAAACCAATGGGAGTTAGACCTAGGGGAAACCCTAGAAGAAGAAGATTGGGACTCCATATTCTTAGCTACTGCCAAAAGTTCCATATGCACAACACTGAAGGAGAACGCATATAAAGTCCTTATGAGGTGGTACCTCACCCCACTCAAATTATCTAAGTTCGCTCCAGGGTCCTCCCCATTGTGCCCCAAACAATGTGGAGGAACTGCTGACCTGTTACATATGCTGTGGTCATGCCCGCGGATCTCCCTAGTTTGGGAACAAATCAGGAATTGGATTCAGAGGATTTTCGACCTCTCTATTCCCCCAGACCCATGGCTGTTTCTCTTAAACAGACCCTTAAAAGAAATGTCAAAATCACATAATAAACTCATTGCACATTTCGCAATAGCAACGCGGTGTGAGATCGCAGCATTATGGAAACGCCCCGATATCCCAATTATCCCAAAGATTCGGAATCGTATTTGGTTTATCTGCCAGATGGAAAAGCTAACAAGTTTAGTTAATGATACTGGCGACAATTTCCTAAAAGTCTGGACTCCTTGGTTAGCACAGACAGACATCCCCGGAGTAGAGCGTGACACAATTTGGCTATGATAGTTATAAATGCGTTCTCCTACAGAGAGGTGAAGACCGTACCCACAACAAATACCACACACACCATGAGTTCGCTCATGTATACCCTTCCTCAGCGACTAACTAATCGTCAGCAGTAAAGACATCTCAACAGCTCTCAGAGACCACTCCATCCATTCCCTCCGATCTCCCATTCCTATCCTACACCCCTTCCCTCTTCCCCCCCCCCCCCCTTTTTTTTTTATCTATTATTTATTATAATTTATTACTATTATTATTATCCCCGAACCCCTCACAATAAGAGTGACTACCTCCCGCACGGTTAAGTAGGGCTCGAAAAACCGTGTGGGTCAGTTATGCGTAAATTAATGTTTACTATATGCGAAGTTGAACAATGTTTAATTGAACGTCTCTTTATGTATAACAAGCATATATTCATCAATAAAATTCAAGTTATTAAAAAAAAAAAAAAGCATATTTTTTCTGCACGTCCAGTGAAACAAATCATAATAAAAGCAGCCAATGTCATGTGTAGCTCCGGGTCATTAGCGTTGCTTTTCCATACTGATATTCATCCTTGATGGTAGCCCTTCAGACAAGGTGTTTCAGCAAATGGCTGCCAGCACTTGGCCATGACTCACTACCACCGCCCACTTCGAATATAAGTTTAATTACGATATAGAGTAGAGGGTTAATTTAATGGGTTTTAGCGGTTAGTGTAGGGAATGCATTTAAAGGGTTTTAGGGCAAGAACGTAGGGTGGGTGGCAGGCACTTACCCTTAGCGGTGAAGTAGCTGGCGGTGGCAGGTTCGAGCCGCGGCAAGTCAGCCATTTGGTTTCAGCAAAATGACCATGATTAATTGTCCAAGAAAGCTTTCATCATACCTGCCCTTGCTTAACGCTCAATATCTTAAGGAAACTTTTGGTGGCAAGTGTGAGCCTTTAAAACATGCAACATTTCCTTTTTTCTTCCTAGCTCAATTATAAATTTCTGAACGTCACCAAAAACCCCTTTAACCCAAAGTCACAGTATCCAGGGTGGATTTCAACAGTCATTTTAACAATCTGATATAGTGGAGGTTTCTCAAAATATGATATGCAATATGAGAAGAGAAAAAAAACGGGAAGAAAAAAAAAAAAAAAAAAAAAAAAACACATGTTCTACACATTGGTTGCATTTATTTTTCACTTTATCTGTTTGCTGCCAGACACATGTGCTAAATAGCTTTATTGCAGATTTTCATTTTTTTATCCCATCATTCCTAGAAGGCTAATCTCCAGAGTAAAATGAATGATCTTTAGTCATGTTAGATGGAATGTTTATAATATTCCATTGAACATTAATCAAAGATTTAATTGCCGGGCAATTTTGTAACTTGCGAAAGATTGCTTTTGCTGAACTTTAATCTTACACAATTTTGCTGATTTTTTTTTTTCTGATCACATTACTTCATGTTCTTCAAGAAAGGCTGTCCCACCCAAACACTAATTTGGATGGAAATGGCCACACAATTTATGAATATTTTAAACAATCATTGTCAACAATTAACATTAGCAAGTGTAACAAACCATGTCAGCCACTGACATTAATGCCAAGTGGGCATGAACTCCGTAATAAACCAAAGGTTAGAGCAAAACATGCCATGAAGCGAAGGCGTCCCTTACCAAGCCCCAATTGATCTCAATGCCGACCCTCTTGTGAACTAAAAATGAACCCATAAACCCCAGTCTAACCCTTGCAAATTCCAAAATCTATGACAACCCAAATAATTATGTTCCCTTATCCTTTGTATCTGTTTTTAAATGCCTCATTAACAACCAACCATATCCTCAAATACTAGAAGGATTTTTGGATACACCCCTACCCCTTCAAAAAGACAATTGCGACCACAAATTCTCTATGCGCCACAAAATGCAAGATGCCGCTTTAAACAAAATTGACTCAAACTTATAACAAACAGCCTATCCATAGCTTTTGAAAGCAATAAGTCAAGTAATAAGCCTCCTACAACCCCTTACTCACCTTCCAACCTTTTAACAAATGAGTTAAATCCTTATATAAAATTGAATATAAAATAAGCCAGACCCACTCATTTCCTCTGTACAACGGATAAAACGCAAGCATTCCTTAATTGACAAAAATAAATAAAAAATTTCCAAACCCCAAGTCTCGCCTCATCAATCCATGCCATAACTTAGAATATATAGCCCAAGTTACTGGAGACCAATAATTCTTTTACCAGGCCCACACGATATCCAGGCACCTCCAGCCCTCGGATGCTCCCGGAAACACACTTCTTAAACGCAACATGATCTCACTGGAATAGAAAAAGCGCCAGCAATACAATTTGAGCCATATAATCAAGACACCGAAGCACTATATATATACACTGGTTCGCTAGCAGTGGTTAAACTTTGTGCCAACTTATTTAGCCCACTTGCTCCATGATCTAGGACATTGGGACCAAATAGACGCCAGTGCTCCATGTCCACTGCGTGACATCGCCAGACAGTGACATTGAGGGCATATTACAAATATATTACTGTACACCACCGAGAACTGAAGCCAGCAACTGCCATGGCCAGGATATCCAGAACAGTGAGCATCTGGGATCTCCAATTTGAAGCAGGAACTTGACAGCAATTGTTGTGGAATTTGTTCAACCTCTTAAAGATGCCATTGATTCTGTGTGATGCACCCATAGAGGTCATCCAGTATACAGCAAGATTTGGTAGCCGCAAGGAAGTCACTGTGAAGGTATTCTTGCCCAGTGATGGTTCACTTTTTGAAAAAGCTTTGGATGATCTCAGTAAGCTTTTTAGCACCAATTTCTGTGAGTGAGTGAGTGAGTGAGTGAGAGATTCCAAAACACTCTCGGAAACCACCAACATGCAGTTTTAGGCCTTTGAAACAAACGGATGAGCTGCCTTAACAGTCCCAGGCACGTCAAGGTCCAGCCCATATCATGCTTAACCAGGGCAGGCTGAAGCAGAACCCCTGAGTATTTGTGGGCCCCAGTTGGGAAGCAAGTGCCAGTTTAGGACAGACTGAAAAACATTGTCTATACTGAAGGATTTGTGGGTCCTTCAAATCAAAACATGGTTATGCCCTAGAATTCCTGTCAAGTCCAGTTAGCCTTTTCAGGGAGTCTTGCCTACCAAGAAATTGATTATGGCACCTATTAAAGTTCTTTGGTTCAACTCTGCTGATCTTGCAGTTTACTGTTGATGGGCACAGTCTGGGCTTTTATTATTATTAAAAAAAAAATAATAATAAGTTGATCCCAAAATCAATGGGTCTCCCCAAGCGCTGAGACTGGGAGAGAGAACATGCCCGTGTGGTTGTGCTGATTCATATTCACTGAAGTAAACACGCCGTGTGCGCTCATCGGCAGCATGGACACAACCTAAGTAGCCTGTTACTTGGCAAAGACACATCTCCATATTCCAATTCGCCAGGCTCCCAATGGCCCGTTTGCCATTTGATTTGGCGACAGGACCTCAGACGTTCAAAATGGCAGTGATGGCAGAAAAACCTTTAGCAAACCAGGATATTTGTCATGACTTATCTAGACAATTGGCTGAACAAGGCTTCCTTAGAATTTGCACCACTCCATATCCAGTTTATTTTTAACAAGCTAGAAGAACACTGATCAAGAATTAAGAGCAATATGACTCCTACAATTAAAATTCTTGGGGTCCTGTTAAATACGCACCAGTGTATAGTATCATTACACACGCATCTTCCATTTAAAAAAAATGTGACCAACATTCAGGATGAAATCATTTACCTTTATGAGATCTATCACTTATAAACACTCACAATCAAAGCCGTATTTCTCACAGCGATCACTACAGCACACAGAGCTAAAGATTTTAATGTGTTATCATGCAAGGAAACGTATTTCAAGAACCATCAGGATACATTTGTCATGCAAACAGTTCACTTTTGTGCTAATGTGCTATGAAAATGGATATAGTGGTTCCTTCACCCTTCTAATGAAAAAGGAGAGAATATTACATTCAGCTCTCTTTCCCCTTTATGTGAAGAGTCTACTGTGCTGATATTAGCTGTTGGTTCAGAGATCTGAGCCTCTGCCACGAGAGCCTGGGTACACACAGGATACTGGATGACAGCGTGTCCACCTGTACGGGATGCCATAGGGTTGGGATAGCCCCATGCAGGAACAAATAATCATACCACACAGAATATAACTGCAACCTTAATGACCTTTACTAAACACACATGA
This sequence comes from Ascaphus truei, assembly GCF_040206685.1. Lineage (NCBI taxonomy): Eukaryota > Metazoa > Chordata > Amphibia > Anura > Ascaphidae > Ascaphus > Ascaphus truei. Next base: position 314,990,800 of record NC_134484.1, read on the forward strand.
TAAATGTTACTCTATCTAAACGCTTTGCATAAGGGGGTATCACTTGTATATACACCCTGCACGTCTGTAGTAACCCACCACCGTGTTAGCCCCACACATGTCCATTGTACTGTCCGAGGCCCTTGGCCACTCTACCACGTAAGTGTCCCCAATGGAAACCCCCACCCTTTAGGCGGGATCAGCACCGTGCTGTTGCACTTTTAGAGCAATACCTGCCCAGAGCTCCTGCACCCGGGTAACAGAATACAGCAGGGAATCCATCAGGTCCGACGTGGTCATGCGCCAGCGTATGGGGTGAATTCCGGAGTGGATAATATCCCCATCTGGATAGTCTGTGTCCTACGTGAGTCGGGGGCCTAACTGGGGCCTGGTGGACAGAGTCTGGCCTAGCCCTGAGTACCACTACTGCCTGGACACCACCTGACCCTTTGCTGTCCCTCTTCCGACTGGTGTGCTCCTCAGTGCACGAAATGTATCTATATCTGTGCAGGGGAATGCGGCCGCGCTACTGGTTCCCTGGCGTCATGTGTGGCATGCCCCTAGGTATCATGGGGCTTACCCTACGGATGACCCTCTACTAAAATTCTGTACTGCGCTTGCGCGGCCTCTTGCACATGCGCAATGCAAAATGGCGGTGCCCTGACTAGAAGCCGCCTGTAGTCCCTGGCGATGCACTTGTCTAGCGCAACACCCCCACCGGTATCCACCTTCTCTCAACGGTAGTGGAGGGTGGGGACTGAGAGGGGAACCCAGGCCACATACATAATCTGGATGTAGTTAGATCAGACAGTATATCCAGAAGACAGACAAAGTCCAAAGAATGGACACGTGCACACACACACAAAAAGTGGCTGTGTACTCACTGAGTGAAAGGCTGAATGATGCAGCTTGACTCCATGGCATGCTCCCAACCAGTTGATAACATATGTTGGTTCCCAGGAAGGAGAAGTGGTGCACAGCCATAAGAAAAGTAGAACTCCACACAATTAAAGTATAAATTAAAACCAATTTATTGGATCAGTGACATTAGGGATCAGGATACAGGCAATCAGTAACTCCGTTACAGTATGCCTATATCCCGATACCGAATGGTGACCGACCCAATAGTGGTTTTTATTACTACTTTTTGTGCGGAGCTCTACTTTTGTTATGGCTGTGCACCACTTCTTCCTGAGATCCAACATTTATATCCTTAAGACAGGCAAGTTTAGGAAGACCTCAAAGCTGTTCCTTCTTTTCCAAAGTTCCAGAAAAGGGAACACAGCCTTAGCCACATACAATCATTCAATCCTAAAAATTATGTTCTATGAGGATTTAATGGTCAGCCTAGCATCAACACTTTGAAACAATGGTTCTCTTCACTCATTGAATAAAAAATAAATTAAAAAAAAGTTAACTTTAAAGTAGATCAGGGTGAGAGTCCTAAACGCTGCAATACAGCGTAAAAAAAATAACCCATATTTTCAACTCTTAACTAGCCCTTCATGGTTGTTGTAGGGCAACATTATAGCTGTTCTTCGCTTTATATAGTCAGAGCCGTAATCTGTAAAGAATCAAAAAAACACAAAACAAAGACATTTACTTTATAAAAAAAAATAAACTCTGGAGTTATTTACAAGCTTGTCGAGAACCAGTGTCTCTTGAAACGTTGGGCCAATTTGAAAGCCCTTCCAACAATGCAAGTGCCAAGGCAGAGGTTGCCTTACTTGAAAAAAAAAAAAAATTCAAGCCAGCAATTCTCCGCTTGTGTGCGTTTCTCCCTCCCTCTCTCCCCTCCCCCCCCCCATTGCACCAGTTAATGCAAGCATTATTTTTTGCTTCTCCCCTTTAACGCACGTGTTGATACTTTGTTTTCAATGGCGACACCAACACGCGTTAACGGGTGCAACATCTGCCACATCTGTAAGTGAACACAATAAGAATCTTTTTAGCCCTAATAGGCCGTAAATAAAATTTATTGGCATCAAGAGACAATTACATTGTACACATCAAAACCCATACGAGAAAATTATTAATGATCATCATTAAACGCCAGCATTATTTGTAATGCTTTACAAATGTTTAAGGGAATTTTATCATCAACATTTTAATACTGCATTATATTATGACTCCAGCAACTCCCATTTAAAAAAAAAAAAAAAAAAACACTGAATCATTTTTGCGGTTTTTTGTGTGAAACGCTGACCAACATTTAAGAGATGTGAAGAATCCAAGTCAGGATTGCCAACTTCAGTATTATCAGCTCATTGCACAAGAAAGAAAAAAAAAAAAACACACCACGTTATAAATCACTCCATTTCTGAGAAATCCTAGAACTGAGTGGAGCTTCCAGGAACAAAAATGCAACCCCTGCCAAAATCTCCCTGTTGGATTTTTTTTTTTTTTTTTTTTTTTACTGAAGAGTTAGGAGTTTGGAAAAGGGCCTACTGCGATGGCTTTGTTTTTGTAGTCTTCAAACTAGAATTTGTATCCTGGAGCCCAGGCTCAAACAAAGTCTAGCAGAAAAAAAAATCCCTTTTACATTTTAACAGTAGTGAAATCTCTTGTAAACATGACCTCAACCGTTTTAAAGGAGGAAACCCCTTTTGCACTCTACACACAAGTCCCATAGGACTCAAAAAAGGAATTTTTTTTTCTGTGTCATGAAGGAGAGCACTTTTTTGCAAACCATTAAAATGAATACAGAGAAAACGCACAGCAAGTAAAATGTTAAGCTTGTATGGAATGTAAGAAACGTCCTACTATTGAGCAGTCATTCCATGGGTGCTTTGCATCAGGATATACACACTGAGCATTTTACCCTCTCACCTAAATAAATGCTTAACTAAAGAAATGTTTAGCAGAACTGAGAAATCCTTATGCTTTTCAAAGAACATATCAAATGATAGTTTTTCTCCTAGTCACATTCAAGTCACTTTTGCAGATGTTTCCTTTTCATACAGTTCCAGGAAAAAAATAAAAATAACCACCCAAAGAGTAATGTCTAATGCACAACATCCCCTTACTCATTGCTAGCCACTGCCAACAGCCATATTTACTGGTCACAAAATGCTCGGCAATTCAAATATCTGGTTGAATCATAGGGTTCCTGGCAAAGGGACTTTTTTTTGGATCTTATGCAAAAATATCTGGCTAAATAAACATGGCCTCATCTTACACGCTCCAGATCCAGAGCTGTGAGCAGGCAAAAGCACAGGCAATGCAAACACTTACCCTTGGAGCCATAGGTACAAAATAGGACTTGCCCAAAGTCCCAATGAATGGTCAATGGGTGTCAAGTTGATTCTAGTACACACTGAAGGAGTGGTGCTACTTTGCAAGATGTGCTACAGTACAACATGCTATATACAACCAATGGTTACAGCAATGAACGGCTATTAAAAGCCTCCTTTAAATTTAAACTTCAGGCGGACGAGAGCATCAACTTGCATTTCAACCAGTATACCTGGTGAAACAGGACTGCAGTTTATTTTCTTCCTTTAAAAGATGTACAGGCATACTACACATTAATGTACGCAATGGGACCAAAGGATTTATGTAAAGCACTCCCTTTCCTCCCCACTTACTGATGCATCTACTGCACTCGTCATACGTGCATAACTGATGTAAATAATGCATTTTTAACAGGCTCTATAGTCTCCCCGCCTGTGCACAGCTTCGTGACAGGTAGGGAGCTGGTATTGCTGTTAGGACGTGCTGACATGCGCATGCGTGAGCTGCCGTTTGCCTATTGGGCAATATGTCCTTACTCGCGAGTGTACTTAAAGTGAATGTCCTTAAACCGGGGTATGTCTGTTTTCTCTTCCCATGCCGATGCAGTTTATGTTTCTAATTAAAATAAATGGTATGCTTGGTTTTAACGTTTGAAATATTTAGTGTCTGGGAGGTAAAGATGAAGCTCACACCAGAACTCATTGCAAAGGTTCCCATGGTAATTCAGAAGATAGAAGACGTTAAATTTAAGTTTGTATGGGGCGGGTTTGTGGCTTTTAAACAAAGAAATAAGAATGCATTAGTGGGATTTGCTCAAGTAATCTTCAGATATTCAAATCATGGTCTGCGTGCTACTGCCAGTGGATTCAAGAGCCTTTGCCACAGGCTATTTTTAAACCTGTACATGTATTTGATCTATGTTATCCTCAAACAAGTGAGCATTTACTGGTTTGAAAACATTTTGGCAGCAGTGGATTTTCTGCATCATATGATTGACAGTCACAAAATAAAAGCCACAGGTGCATGAAAATTGAAAGCGCAAATAGGTTATAGGTTGAAGGAATCATTCAAAGATGAAGATCAGCATCTGCTCCTGACACAGACTAACCACTAGAAGACACCCTAGTACTGCAAATACTAGCAGTAAAAAGGGAATATACCAACAGTGTCCCGATTCGTTTTTATCATTCATGAGCCAGTTTCTTATTTATTTATGTTAAACAGGAGACACTTGCTTTGTGCAAGAACAGCTCACTTCAAAAAAGAAGATATTCTGAACCACTATATGATGCAGGATCTCACTTTCGTTACATCGCCATACAGCTTATGCAAAGATGCAGTTTGGAAAAGCGTCTTGCACCCAGAAAATGGACAACCATGGGAAGAAAACAATATTCAATCCACATGCTCTTCCTAATCACATACGTCAATAATTAAGTATGCAGTCGCTGTCCATTTTGAAGTATTAAATATAAAAAAGGTTCTCTTTTTTTGCATGGGCTCTTCAAATATATCCTGCAAGCAAAAAATCTGCATTAAAGGGAATCAAATACTGGCAGGACAGGGGCCAACTAGAGTCTAATCAAATAAGCCAACTTTTCCAGATCTGTTCTTAGAAATCAATTGCCCGTTTCTTGCCCCCATTAGATAACGTTTGAAACAATCATTAGATCACTTTGAATTTATACAGTAGGTTTGTCTGTTCCAATAATGTAAGCATCTGTTGCAAGGCGGGGAGGTCTGTTATCAGAATATTACAATAATCCAGGAGAGGGCATGTTTCCCCAGTAGTGCGAAAGGAAAGGGCGGGTCTTGGCAATGTAACCGAGAACGACGCGACACTAGCCACGGAGTGAAGGAAGGAGTCAAATGTCACACTTGGGCAATGTGCTTTGGCGGCAGTATTATACAGTTATTCGAAAAAATCTCGAAAGGGGTCCCTGCTGTGTGAGTCCAACGGATCTGCCTTTCTGTAATAGACAGGCTGGATCAGTCACTCTACTGTGCGCCTCTAACAAGCGATCGCACGGGGGGGGGGAGGGTGTTTATTATATTTTAAACATTAATCCCATCACGTGATCGGGACATTTCCATACATAGTAGATACCGGCACCCCATAACAGGGCCAGTATCTCGGGAAGCAGGGGGTCCCCGGACCAGAAACCAATGCGGTTCAGCTCAGGAGACCCCCTTCTACATTACTGTAATGTGTCAAATGAAATATCTAGTAAGCACCAATACACAACCCATCCCGTGGGGACCACCATCGGCCTGTGGTATTAATACTGTATAAAAAAATATATATTGTTTTACAGTATGTGGGGGCATGGGGTGGGTTGTGTATTGGTGTTTAGTAGATATTTAATTAGACCGATTCAGCCTCTTACTGGGCGTCTATTACAGAAAGGCAGGCCCCGGTAGGACTCACAGCAGGGACTCCTGCTGTGTTAATCCGATGTGCCATGTCGTCAGCAGCAGCAAAAAAAAAAAAACTTGTGAATATATCGCAGCCTACAAGCAGCACAACGCAAAATGTACCCAGGTAAATGTTCGGATAATGGCCGCTGCATCTGTATACTATAAATGGGAAAAGGGGATATTAGACTGTATTTAGGAGGAAATGAGAAACTCCATTTTAGACCTGTTTAAGGCAGCGGGGCCCCATCCACAAGGACATTGCCAGGAGGCAGAGACTTGTGGCATGATCGCAGGTTTGAGGTGAATAGCTAGGAGGCAGAGACTTGTGGCATGATCGCAGGTTTGAGGTGAATAGCCAGGAGGCAGAGACTTGTGGCATGATCGCAGGTTTGAGGTGAATAGCCAGGAGGCAGAGACTTGTGGCATGATCGCAGGTTTGAGGTGAATAGCCAGGAGGCAGAGACTTGTGGCATGATCGCAGGTTTGAGGTGAATAGCTAGGAGGCAGAGACTTGTGGCATGATCGCAGGTTTGAGGTGAATAGCTAGGAGGCAGAGACTTGTGGCATGATCGCAGGTTTGAGGTGAATAGCTAGGAGGCAGAGACTTGTGGCATGATCGCAGGTTTGAGGTGAATAGCTAGGAGGCAGAGACTTGTGGCATGATCGCAGGTTTGAGGTGAATAGCTAGGAGGCAGAGACTTGTGGCATGATCGCAGGTTTGAGGTGAATAGCTAGGAGGCAGAGACTTGTGGCATGATCGCAGGTTTGAGGTGAATAGCTATATCTGTATCAACTGAATAGATACGAGACCTAAAGCCAAAATGAGTTGGTAACCAAGCGATCAGGCTCTTCTTGGGCCTCCTTTTTCGCTCTACACATTGGAAGTACACGTCTGTCTCCTGCGGATTGGAGACAGAAAATAGACAATGGGAGTGCTATGAGAACCAGAAAAGAGCATGGTTACAGATACCAATAGTTTAAAATATTAAAAGTGCTTGAGAGCAAGCAGGGGACTGGGAGGGGGGGGGGGGGGAAGAAAAGGGGGAAAGGGCATTGGGATTTTGCTTCAAGAAGTTATTTCGCTACTTTAGTTATGCCAGTGTTGAGTGAACTGCATGAAATGAAGAATGTTAAGGGCCCAAGAGGGCATACGCATTAAGGAAGTTGATCATACATTACACGAGATATTCTAGCAGTTTGGAAGTAAAAGGTATGGCACATGTAATGGGAGAAATCAATAAAGTAGGTAGACAATACATTGCGCTTTATTATAAAGGCCTAGAAGCATTGCCAATTTTAGAGCAGGTTGCCTGTATGCAGAATATCTACTGGCAGCAAATTCCAAAAACACATTGTGAGAAATTTTAAAGGAACCAACAATATTTTTTACTTATTTTGGTGCTAAATGTTTCAGACTTAAACTAAAATAGCTTCAGGGTGTTAGCTAGATACAAGCAGCTTGCTAAACATACCAGTATTTAATATTCTGCTCATTTTGGTATTTGAATAATTTATCCTAGTCTGTGCAGAATTCTCTCGTTTATAAAATGTTTTATTAGGAAATACATTGAGTTAGCGCTCATTTTTTTAGGTCTGTCCTGGGCACAGACTTTGTAAATATATTGTCATACATTTCATGGATAGTTAGGGACAATATATGTTCAGGGTGTACACAACAGTTAGACAAGATTAACATGTGACAGCTGGAGTCTTGAAAGAACTAACTGGAGGCGGATTTGAGTCTCTGGTAAGTTGTTCCAGGTGAGGTGCACCAACAGGAGTGACCAGATTCCTTATTGAACCTTGGGATCATGAAGTCTTTGAGTCAGAACTCAAGTGTTAAGTGCTGCATGTGGCAGGGGTGAGGAGCTTATTCCGATAGCTGCATAGATTGCCCATATAGTATTAAAAAGGCAAGACCGGAAAAATTTACTTTGTGTCTGGATGCAAGAGTTCTTTGAGAATTTTGCAGTGTTGTGTGCTGTAGTTACACAGTGGCATACAGAGTTGTACAGGACATCTACAGGTGCGCCGACGAGTATTCTAAAACTTGCCTTGGAAAATTTGGGGCTACCACCAACAAGATCAAGATACATGCTATAAACATTTCAGTGACATTTCTGCAGACATACTAATGGCCCATCAGATTAACACAGCAGGGGTCCTGGCAGTCCCATTCAGTTTGAATGGGACTGCCAGGGACCCCACTGTTAATCCGATGTGCCATTAATCTGTTTCCTTACACAGAACACTATTGCATGGTCACTGAAAATGTCAGGCAGAATACCAGAGGATTTGATTCTCTTGGGACAACAGGAGACGATATAATCTAGCACGGAATCGTTGTCAGATTTGTGATGGTTCAGGGGATTCCTTCCCCTTCTTTCTGTCCCTTCCCTTGCCAATCTCCCTGCTCTTACCCATTCCTGTCCCGCTCCGTCTACCTCTCTGACTGCCCCATTGCCTCAGCGCATGCCCCGCAGGTCTTGCGCACCCACGTGGTCCCACGCGGTCCCCGATCTCCTGCAGCAACGCTTACAGCTCCCAGACACCCGCTATGCCCGCTGCCAGTCCCTCACCTTCGTTAGCGATCCCATCCGGTCCTCTGCTTCCCTCCGCTGGGGTGCCCGCGGCGCTACGCGCGTCTTGTGATGAAGCCTGTGCACGCGCACTCGGCTTACACAGAAGGCGCGCGCACACGCTCCTCTTCTAAAGCCCGTCACTCTCCTGACGCCTCCTCCCATTCCCTGCAAGCTATCTCTCTCTCTGATCCCTCTGTCTCCTCTTCTCTCCCTGACCTATCCTTGTTGTCTCCCACTTCTCTGCTCCTCCCCTCTCTCCCATTGGTGTGTCATCCTTTATAATCCCGGTCTGTCCTCTCTATCGTCGCTCTGCATAGTTCCTGTTTCCATGTGTGTGCTGACCTATGCTGTGCTCCCTCTGTGTCCCTGCTCCTGTGTTACTTTGGATTTCCCTGGCTTGGACCCCTGCTTGTCCTGGACTACCCTGATCTCTGTAACCCTTGAACCTTGCTACGAACTCTACTTTGCTGACCTCTGGAATCCTTGGACCTGTCTTTGGACTACGACTACTCTGCTCTCTGTACCCCTGGACATTGGCACACGGACACGACCATTCTTACGTTTAACCCTGCAAGACGTTGCAAGTATCCTAACTACTTTTTCAACAGGCCCAGCAACGCTATACCACACTCCGGGCTTGTTCCCACTGCTGTGGGTGTGTGGTGTAATACCGTTCCCACCTCAGTATTGGGGTCTTGCCAGGTCTGCGGGCATACAAGCGTGACAAGATGGTAGGGTGGTCTGTGTGGTTTGGGAAGTTAGTTGTGTTCAACTTAAACTAGTCCAATTGTGACCAGATTGTACTGTTTTAGGGTCAAGTCCATCGAGGTTAAAGTCACCTGGAACAGCCCATCCTTCACATTAAGGACTTAAATTTGGACTCAGTAAAAGACAGTAATAAGAATGGGCTTAGTTCAAACTGTTAATTCAGATTTGGCAGCATATTAAGTGCACAAAGTCCAAATATCAGCTTGAGATGCAGGTACCAATATTTTATTATTGCTGAATCTTAACTTTATTTCCCCAACACAGGCTTCAGTAAAATAAGAGATACACTCAAGGAGTCAATTAAGAATAGCAAAATGGATATTATTGCAGTCCAAGAGTCCTCCTAGCCAGAGTTGAAACAATTAAAACTGCACCAAGCTGGCAGAAAAGGGTGAACATCTCAGAGAAAAGGTTGCCAACAATTTTGAAAGCAGTAGTTGGACAGTTTTGTTCCTTGATAGGTTGAAGAGCCATTTTATATTTAAAAAAAAAAAAAAAAAAAAAGTCCAAAATACTCACAGCTGCAACACATTGATAATTACACCCCCACAAACACATACATATACTGTACACACGCCAATAGGTATATACTGTATAAGCATTAACATTTAACTCCTGCACTGTCCCACTTAATGCCGGAGCACGACGTCACAGAGAGGACCAGTGTGGGACAGTGTAAGAGGCAGGCCAGTAGCTGGGGAATCGCCCACTGGCAAAAAGGAGGCCTGACCACCACCGGTTGGCCCCACTCTAACTCTTTTCCCCCCCCCCCACCAGCCACCGGCAGCACAGTGAGGGAGGCAGCAGCTGGGGAGCAGCAACCTGCGGACAGATGAGAGCCGCAGGTTGACTACTTCTGAACTATTGCAATCTTTTTGCACCCAGGAAATTTCAAAATGGAAAAAAGTTGACAGTAAACTTTGTAACTGGAATTGGGGAATCCACAGCAGAATTCCAATTGGAATCAGACCAACATTTTAGAAAGTTAGTCCAGACCTACCTGGAGAGGGATTCCACCATCTACTCAAGCAGCCATTCCAATACACTCAAATTGAACGTGGAACCAGGATGTCACGTCACTCATACCACAAAGAGACCCACTATCTGGTTCCAGCATTGTACAGAATTTATACCTTTCTCGATTCATAATGATTACAAGCAGTTTGCTGCCTGCCAGTCAGGAAAGGTGAGTTATCAGAACACACTGATGTTAAAGAAACTTCTGATCTGGCTTCTTAGAACTGGTTTGTCAAAGGAACTGCCTCTACCCATTGTACTCTGCTAGAGAATTCCTGGGAATATATGAGCCAGATTTTCATTCAAGTTCATGAACCAGGCAACATTTTCCATTATGGACACTTTACATCCAGATCCAAGAGAAAAAAAAAATGTGTGACTGGCAGAGGGGATGGGGAGGAAAGTAAGAGACATGCGCAACATTGACAGATACACATGAACGCACCCAAGATAGAACGACAATTTAAAAACCATTTGAATATATAAATTGGGTAACTTAGACAGGTCTCAGGTGTTTTAATAGGCATCTCTTCCCAATGCAGTATAGCAACATGATCTTTTATTTATATATCCCCAGATAGTCACTTAAATAGGACTCGCTCTGTCCAATGTTGCCAGAACTTAACAGAAAGTTAAAATCCAAGTAGTTCAAACTTCAGAGTGTGGCAAATTTATACATCTCATGAACAAAAATTAGAATGAACTTACACTCGCCCAGTCTAATTGAATTCAGATGGGAGGTGCTAGGGTCCGATAGATGCATTCAAAAATCATACTGCACCTGCACTCAAGACTAAATAAAAGCTCAACTACGGGGCCAGGTGTCATTGAAACATTGCTGTAGTTTGCAAATATAAAAAGTGTGCTAACTTTCCCTCCCATTGTTTGTTTTGAGATATTTAGTATTTCTGCTTTTGTTTGATGCATGAAAAAAATTTGATAACACCAAAAAAATAAAAAATAAAAAAAAAAACATCCTGGATCAGCACTAAGGAAAAAATAAAATGATAGACAAGGGTTTTTTGTTATTTTTTTCCCCCCATTTTCTTTTGAGTGCTGATCCATGGTGATTTTTTTTTTTTTTTTTTTTTTTTTTAACATTCATACATTTCTAAATTGAATAGCAAATCTCTGGGACCCAACCTGCTTTGTGTCACTATTCAAGTGAGTTGGAGCATAGCAAGCCTCCTACATGGTTTGAAAGAATGAGGCATGTAAAGCATGAATGTGTTATTCATACACAAGTCTAAGAAACCAACGACGCAATATTCTTTAACCAACTTCTCAAAAACAGAAAAGCAATTTACCTGATAGTAGGGATGTAAGAACGCATCTGGACAGCCAGTTAAAGCCATTTGTTCGTTAAAGGATCCCTTGCCAGCTCTACCCAATTATTTGAACACCTGTAAAGGCCACAAAAAGAAAAAAAACATGACATTCAGTAATACACAGCACCGGAAGTAGTACATACTTGGAGTGGAGAATGAAAAACAATTATATTCTGCTACAGCTTTTTCTTCATTTCCCTTTAACATGAGGTCTTAACCGGTTGAGTTTAAAAAAAAGTTTGTCTATCCCTTTATTTTTGCTATTGCTCAGTAAACATTGCGGGCCTCACTACTGCCTGGCATGAGGTCTTACGGAGACATATTTAAAGAATACTTTTATAGATTCCTGCTAGACGGAATCCATTTGTTCCAAATTTCACACAAACTATGTTTGTAGCAGTTGGGCCTGCCAATAGTCCTAAAAATTCACACGTGTCACTTCTTAGCAAGACCAGCCAAGAACAGAGTTTGGAAAGGAGACCAGATACTTTGTGGAATTTATTAACTTCCAACTACATCAAAAAGGAAGCAATGTGCTTTTTGGCCAGCTGGTCCCAACAAAGTTCATGAAGGGCCATTTGCAAACAAAAGTAAGGTCTGTTATTGTTCGATTTAAGTCAACAAGTCCTAGTGTATAGGAGACATTGAACTGAATGTTCAGCTCAGGTCAGTTACTCTTCCACACCTCCCCCTCTTATATTATTGGAACATGGGGTGTTCTCAGTGACTCACAAAGAAATGTAAAAACCGTTTGAATAACCAGAAACAAGTCAATAATAATCGGAAATGCTTTCAACATGAACATTCCAAAGACATTGGGAATCTGGTCAGCTAACAAAAACACCAGACTACTTTTTCCCCCATATATACAATCGTTAACCTCCCTCGACCAATGAATTAGGCACATTGTTATCCCACATTCCCAGAATCAGTGTCAAAACAAAATTTATGTATATTATTTTGCGATTGAAAAGGCAATTCTAGTAACATCTATTGGTTCTGCTTCAGAAAGTTTTTACTGTGTGACTTTCCTGATTTAGTTGTACAGCCAAAATGGATATAGGAGTACTATTCCTAATGAATCTTCCCATAGTATATATTCCTCAACTTTTTGAGCATTAGAATGTTGAGTTTCATGGCCAGACTCAAGCTTGTACTGGTTCTGAACCAAGGCAGAAGACAATAGGTGGCTTTACCCAACGGCGAATGGAGGGAAAGGAGGGAAAGGAGTCCCTGCCCCAAAAAGCTTACAAATTATTAAGTAGGAAGAACATACAAAGACCGTAGAAAGGTGTTCTGGTAAGTGCGCCTTCAAGGGGCCATGGTCGATTAATGAGATGTATAGTATAAATCACAGAGCTACTCATATGCTTTGTTGAGGGTCCTAGTCGGATATTGAGGAGGAAGGGTATTCCAGAGGTGTGGGGCAGTCTGTGAGAAAGGTTTAGATACAAAAGGGGTAGAGAGAAAACATCCTTGAGCAGAACGCAAGGGTCGGGATGGTGCAAAGAGAGAAGTTAAAGCGGAGATGTATGGAGTGGCAGAAGAGTATAAAGCTTTAAAAAAAAGTGAGGAGACTAGAGAGTGACACAGGATTTGATAGGAAGCCAGGGGAAGGATTTGTGCAGGCAAGACGCAGAGACAGATTTAGGAAAGAGTAGAGTGATGCTGGCAGCAGTGTTATGGATAGATTGTAGGGGAGAGAGGCGAGGGACAGGATCAAGGACAGCAGGATGTTACAGTAATCAAGACAGGAGAGAATGAGGACCTGTGGCAGAGTATTAGCAGTCTAGCAGAGGAACGGGCGTGTATCTTTGTAAAATTGCAGACGAAAAAACGACAGGTTTTAGCTACCTTTTGAATGTGAGAGAATGTGTGGAAGGAGTCGTGTGACCCCTAGGTAGTGTGCTTGTGCTACTGGGTATATGATGGTACTTACAACAGTAACGTGGATGGAGGTAGTATATCCAGGTTTGAGGGAAATATGGGGAGCTCAGTTTTCGATATGTTAATTTTTAGTCAGCAGAGGGCCATCCAGCATGATATAGCAGAGACACATTCAGAAACTTGTCTGTTTAGCAGGAGTACAGTCAGGGGTTGGAAAGTGAATTTGTGCATAGAGGTGATATTTTAACCCAAGGTATGTTAGAGACACACACACACACACACACACAGTATGAGGGGAGAGTTAAGAGGAGATCAAATATAGAGCTGTGTTACGAATACCAAGAGTATGGAGAAGGTGAATAAGAGGGTGGTCCACAGTATCAAATGCTGCAAAGAGTTTGAGAAATAGGAGCAGAGTGTAATGACCTCTGTCTTTGGCAGCATGGAGGTCAGTTATTTTAGTGAGGGCTGTTTTAGTGGAATGAGCAGTGCGGACGCCAGATTGTAGAGCGTCTAGGAGAGAAAAGGTGGTGAGAAAATGGAGCAAGCGAGAGAATACAAGACATTCAAGGAGTTGAGGCAAAAGGGAGACAGGACGATAGTTATAAAGACAGTGTCAAGCTTGTCGTTTTGAGCATGGTTTGACTGTTGCATGTTTGAAGGGAAGGTACCATGTAGATGGAGGAGTCAAGTGTGAGAGCATAGGGATTATAGTAGGAACAAGCGATTAGGAGATTTGAGGGAATGGTGTCAAGAGGGCAGGTGGTAAAGGGAGAAGTAGATCAGCAGTGATGCATTCTCGTGGAAAACTAGTTGAAGGAGAATTGTGAAGAGGTGTAGGCTGGGAGGAGAATATCCCGACATATGGATTCCACCTCTTCCTTTATGAAATAGTCAGCGAAGTCCTGAGGTGAGATGGAGGAAGTACAGGCAGGTGGTCTGAGAAGGGAGTCAAAAACAGAAGTTGGCATCGTTTAGACTTCAACGTGTTGATTGGGGGGGGGGGGGGGGGGAAGTCGATTTGTTTAGCCTGAGAGAGGGCAGAGTGAAACAGGATAGCATAAATTTGTAGTGAAGGAAGTCTGTGAGTGTGAGATTTCCTCCAGAGGCACAAGTGCAGGAATGCAGCATGCACGTGTGGAAATATAGCCAGGGCCTGAGGTTTCTGTGGCGAGAATGGCAGAGAATGCGGGCATGTAGGTCAAGGAGCATGATAGGGTAGAGTTGTAGTTCCTGACCAGGTTGTCAGGATCTGGAGCAGAGGTGAGAGGGAGGAGCGTAAAGTGGAATCAAAAGCTGGTAGGTTAATAGAGCACAGGTTTCTGCAGAAATGAGGGGTAGATGGAGGTGTAAAAGGGAGAAGTTAGAGGCAAATGAGATGGTGATCTGAGAGACTAAAGGGGAAATTGAGAAATTCAGTGAAAACTAGGTTTAGGTATTGGCCATCCTTGTGAGTGCTGGCTGCAGTCCACTGTTGAAGGCCAAAAGAAGAGAGGTTAGAGAGAGAAAGTGGGAAGCCCAAGGGAGAGAGGGGTCATCAATATGGCAGTTGAAGTCCCCAAGGAGAACAGGGGAGTCAAGAGAAAGAAGAAGTGCCAGGATTCAAAGTGAGAAAGACAGAAGGGGGAGCGCGAGAAGAGCTAGGTGGCCGATACATGACCGCCACGTGGACACAGCCAGGAGAAGAAAAAGAAGAAAAAAAAAAATCTGTGAGATTGCAGCTTTCTACCCGTTCTTTGGCTATTAAAAAGGTGGTCTGTGTGTAGCCGATATGCTGAATGGCAAGAATAAAGCTTTTGATGCAAGTGAAAACATTAAACCTAACTCTCGGCTCTGGGTCTTTGAGCAAGTCAATCTACTGAGATGGAAAGCTCTTTGGGACAGATACGTCTCATCAGAAAGATAGATTATTGTATTTCAATGACTGCTGTAGTCTACATGCACATTGTTAGTAGAAATATGCTAAAACTTCTACTGCGTGTCATGACGGGCAATCGTAAATGAATAAAATTCACTTGTTCCAGAATTTTATGAGTGAACTTTAAAAAGCATCTCAAGTCTACACCCCCATGGAGCCAAAAGCTAAACAGATGTCCAGATTTATTGTGCCCTATTTAACCTTAGAAATATATGATCCAGACTTGGTAGGGTTTTTTTTACATTCATTCATTCCCCAACTTGGTTTTGTCATCATAATATACAGAATTAAAATCTCTCAACAGGTTATTGCTAATCAAGCACATTATTTGGAAGGTACTTTAAGAACAGAAATAAAACATGGTCATGTAAAGTTCCCCCTATTATATTGTTTTCCAGATCATGTTTAAGGTTAACATTGTAAGACGCATTATTGCTCACAGAATTTCATCAAGTGGCAACAGTGTAAAAGAAAGGTCTAGGAAAATTAAGTGTAGGACAAAATCCACATTCATAACAAAATGAAATACTAGTTAATGGTCAACTAGATAAAAATAAGCATTACTATAATTGATTGATCTAATGGGTGTAACCATTAGCTAAAAAAGGTGTTTCAATAAAACAATTGCAGCTTTGCATTATGTATCCGTTTCAATTGTCTTGGGGGAGGGGGTGGATTAAAGCCATCATTCCATTGGAGACTAACACGAATATTAAACATTACATGCATGGAGAACCTATTGCTTAGGCTACGCTTATTGTGCTGGTGATGGCGATGCAACGGTCACTGGAAAGTCAAATAGAGATGTCTTCCAGCGATGGCGACCAATCTGTTGCGTCGCTCACTACAAGCGCACGCTTGGCAAATGCATTTGTTTCGCGGCGACGTTGCGTCGCTGTCGCCGTCACTGTAAGCGAAGCCTTATGCAGATTCGAGACAATTTAAGTGTTACACCACTTCTGCAGTTATCCAAGATCAGAATCAGGGTTGGCCAAAAATATAATCCTTAGGAGCCATCATTAGGTGTGGGGGCTTCTGGCCACCCCACCCATCGCTAGCTCTGTCAGTTCAAATTCCCCACTTGCCAGCAGCTCCTTCACCACGGGTCTTGAATGACTCTGAACGCCCCCTTTGGATTGGCTGCACCATATCAATCCGTGCTCTGGTTGGTCGGCAGCACCTTCCTCATAGTAAGAATTACCACTGAGGGCTATGGAAGGAGCGCTGCCGATCAGAGTACCAGAATATAGTGAGTTTGACGGTGGTTCAACTGGCGGGATTTCAAAGCTGCTACTGTGTGTATCGCACTGAGACTCCAGGACGAGAAGTGGACAGGGTACGCCTACCTGAAACAGGTCCCTGCACCTAATCAAATTTAGAGTCTACTCCCCAGGGCCCCAGTTGTTATTGTATTTTGTTATTTTGTGTTTTGCTCTGCCAGAATAAACCCAATTTTATTCAACCTTTGTCCTGTCTGGTGATAATGATCCCGGTGGATTAGGAATTATATTTATATATAAAAAATAAAAAAAAAGTACTGCTCTGACAGTTCATGCATTCATTTATATTTAAGTGAATTGTTAACCAATAACCCACTCCTTGCCATAAAATCAATAGCAGCCTCACAGTAAATAGATTATACTCAAGTGTTTCTCACTCCAACACACCATCAACTATGGTTTAAAATAGATAGGGGGGGAAAAAAAATTAATTAAAAAATATATATAATCGGAGTCGTGCAGATTTATGGCCAAGATAAAGTAGGGCAAAAGTTAACTTTACGAATTGTTCAAACTTCAAAATGCTGACCACCATATTTATTATACTGGAAGACCATGTAACAGTTTAAAATAAAATATAAAAAAGTAGTACTATAGTGAGCCCCAAATGTTATGCTACATTACTTCTATATTATGGAATATGAAGCTGTGCAAGATTTAAACCGCTCAGGGACAAAAAAAAAATAAGCAGTGTACAATTGCATCATGAAGCTTGAAGCCCCATTTTCTGTAATATCTACATGTAAACGGTATTTTTCAGATACAGATGAAGTAAACACTCCTCACTATCTTTGAACAACCCTACAATTGCGCAAGTGAGCCATCAAGAAACGTATATTCAAACTGTATGCCAAGAGCTATGACCCAACTCCATATACTTTAAAGTCATCTCCAAAGTGGGTAAATTTCAATCCCTTTCAAACAAATAGTCAACTCCTGTTTTGTCTCCCCCCCACCACGCTCAGCACAGAATATTGAATCGTTCACGTGCAGTTTCATACAGTACTTATGAGAAGGCTATTCCTATGTGAAATAGTTAAGATTCCAAGAATGTCATTTAATTTATTTGACAAAAAGCGGCATATAAAGCCATTTAGCCAAGAGGCTAGGAAAAATTGCTCGTCACTAAAGCAGGGGGGAGGGATTGAGAGCAGGGGCAAGCAAAGTCCTGGAGCCATCACCACCCATGCCTCTGCCTCTAATCTCCCCCACCCACATTACACACTGAGTGGCATGGCAGTGGTTTAACCTGTCAGCTGCCATAGCACGCCTAATCATGCTTTGATGTTGCGTTAGTGAAGTTGTATCACGCGCTGCTGGTTGGTCAGCAAGGGAAGAAATTTTAATTGTCTGGGGCGACCAGGATTTTTGCAATCACTGGCCTAGGGAAGTTGGAACCCCAAAAAAGTTAAGTTACGAAGACTTACACGAGTCAACAATATACAGCGAAATAATCTGAAATTTAAAAGAAAGTTTGGGCGAGGAGACATGTTCACTACAACAGCTGTGTTTTTCTATCGACCTGTGCACACGACTGTCCCAGGTAAACTGGGGTATATGGTAGCTTAATGCAGAGCCGATTAGGACACATGTAGTAGATCATGCTTATTACCCATCTTCAAAGACGTGCTATAGCATAAGGCATCTTCCATGCTAGAAGACACTTTAAAACACTTGAATGCGTTTAAGGGCCATATTTACTGCACCATGTTGGAAGGTGTTTGCATAGCACTGCTTAGTCAAAATGGCCCATTATCTGAAGCACAGTCACAATGGTCTGACTTTCAGAAATGAACTGTTGGTCTTTAATGCCAAATTATACATAAAAGCATTTAGTTAGAGACACACACGGTAACCATCACTATCCTTAAGTTGTTTGTGGGTATTTTAGTAATCTTTCCATCCAAAATTCATTAAACACTATTTAATATTAATGTAAATTTGCACAATTATTTCACATCTACCTTTTAATTGGCATATTCAAACTGTTGGAGAAAAGAACCCCACACAGAAGTCCCTATCTCTTGCACTCAAAGTACATAGTCAGATATACAGATCTCTAGTGATCCGTCAGATTCCAATATCTAGAAGAGAATTTATGTTATAATATAAATATCCTCTTATGTACCACTAATAAAAAAAAATAAAAATAAAAAAAAACAACGTTTTATTTAACATTGACGTCGGCAATTTAAGATTATACTTACAGTGCAATAAAAATCCCCAGTGAGGCTGCATGTATCAGTTGTCATTTGTAAATATCTGATTATCATGGATTATTAGTGTAATTTCTGTCCACAATAAGACACTATTAAATGGAAAAACCTTTTTAGAAATAAGTCAATATAAAGTCTATATTAGACTCCTAATTGGACAAAGTCTCTTAATACCATTTAACTCCTCGGATATAGTGTCGACAGAAGTCCAAATAGATTATCTTAGTCAAAATTCCACTTATTACCTGTATACAAGCGTTTTATAGCAACACCTGTGTATCTGACTGTACTTTGAGTGCAAGTGATAGGAACTCGTGTGGGGTTTTTCTTTATCAACAGTTTGAATATTTCAATGATTACGTCCCTATGCACCTCAGTTCACATCATTATTACTATTGACACGTGTTTTAGCAGCTAGCCGCAAGTATATATCCTTTAAATTGGCACCAATATGTGCGTGCGCATGTACACACAGTCCTGTCTTAAAGCATGGGCACGCTGGGCATAGGGCCCCCATGCTAATCTATGCACAGACCAGAACTTAACACTAATGTTCCGATCACCCGCGTCAACATTCAAATCTCCCACTAACTCAGGAGGAGAAAAAATACGACTTGTAGCGGAGAGTTGGCATGTCTGCATTCGCGAGAGAAATGTTGCCGTTTTTATTGCTTGCAATGTTATGGAAGCAGATTTTAACTGATTCGTGGGAGGCAATTAACGGCTGGGGTTGTGTAGGCAGGACCCAGTGCACTGCTTTGCCCGGGGGCCTATAATGCTGTTAAGATGGCCCTGCGTGCGCACACACGGCCATAGAGGTAGATGTGGAGGAAGGAGTGGCTCAGCGAGTAAAGACACTGACTGACACTGAGCTTGAAGTAGGGGAACCTTTGTTCAATTCCTGGTGTCAGCTCCTTGTGACCTAGGTTATGTCACATTATCTTCCTGTGCCTCAGGCACCAAAAACAGATTGTAAGCTCTACAGTGCAGGGACTGTCTGCACAATATAAAGCGGTATGTAAAACTAGCAGCGCTATACAAGAACCTATTAATTTATTTTTGAAGACAGGTTTACGGGAAGGCAACCATACAGTACGTCATCTTGGCTACAGTGAAGTTGCATAAAGGGAATTAGCATTTTAAATTACTTTTGCTCATCAAGGCTCTAGTGTGTTTACAATACTCCATATAAAATGGTCTAATTCTGAACATAAGAGGGGAGAAAAAAAAAAAAAAAAAAAGGTAACAGTTTAGGGAGTGCCTGAATGATGGTTCTTTAAATATTTGGCTGACGAGGCATACAGGGTTTACAGTACAAACTGGAATATTTCCAGCACTTGTTCTGTTAACCTCAGTGTGGAACATGCATGTTATGAATGGCTGGCAACTTTCACATGAGCAAAAAGGAGAACTTCACATTGTGTTGCTTTGTAAGGTATAGCAGCAGACTTGTAGTAGTGAGGTCCAGGGTAAACATGGCTAACACCGATGTAAGAGAAACCAAAAACTGTTCTGTGTAACTTTGAGTACTCTTGAAGAAACCTATGGTGGTTCAGAAATCTCTGCACATTGACCAATGCTATTAAAAAAAATTAAAGATAAAAAAATAAATTAAAACAGACATTGAATTCATCATTCTCCAGGACTAAAAACAGCTATTAGAACATTGTGCAAAACTATTTAAACTATCCCACATAGGAATTACAGGCAACATTTCTTATTGAGCCAAAGAGCACATCTATTTACAGTGCTATTTACGCATCCCAACAGTACTAAACATGAAGTGTTCCTATTGTAGTGAATCACAAAAAAATTAAATACTGGGAAACAAAAAATAAAAATAAACATTTATATCTGGGACACAGGAGGAGGAGAAGTACGCATACACACCAAGGCTGAATATACAGTAAACCCACAATTTTGTGAGCCAAGTATGACTAAGCACAAGCCTTTATAAATCTTACCAAGGTGGCACCTCTGTGGCCCATTGGCCACAGCTGTGAATTGAGAAGCACCCTTGTTTCCTGCAGCTAATCCTTCAGTTAACAAAAGGATTAGCGAATGCAGGAAATACATTTTTCAATGCAAGAAAGTGTTGCTGCCACAGGTCATTCCTAGCTATCCCATGTTTACCACAGCAAAGCTTTTACCTACTTGGCACACCATACAATGGCTATTTTGTCCAACAGAAACAGTTTGCTAGCTGGTAGTTAAAGATTAATTTTCTTTAACTTAAGTTGACAGTCTCCCTCATCTTGAAATTTTTTTTTTTTTTTTTTTTTAAATAAACAGTTCTTGCAGCTAGGCTATATATGTATGAAGCAGCAGGACTCTGGGATAGAGGTGCATTTATTTCAGTTCCAGGGCCCCCCTGCTTCCCGATAAAACGCATCGGTTCAGTTTGAATGCCCCGGTTCATGTGGGCCAACAGGAAACTGCAAAGGAGACACTTTTGCTTCATAGCCTGTGCGGCTTGAAACCACCATATTGTGAGCCCAGCCAGGGCTTCTACCGCCATCCCACATAGGAGGTACAAATCTAAGGAAGCAGGGGGACACTGGTAATCAGCTGCGGAGACCACAAGCCTGAAAACCAACATTTACCGCAAGGCTGTATAAAAAATAAGGACTCAGCCATGCAGACCGCAGTTTTTGCCAACTTTCCTTATTCATCAGGAAGACTCGCAGATACCTTTTCTAGTTTATCCTGAATAAAAATTCACAACTTTACACTAATCAATTGAAGATTTCAAGGGGAAGAGGGAAACACATTTGTCGTCGCAAATCCCTTAATAGGAAATAGGGTAAACATGGCCTGACAGATCTTTCAATGCCAAACACAAAAACAAAATTAAACTGGCGAGATACCCAAGGAAATGCGATCAAAAAGTACAGGTGTACAGATCTGGCCAGGCAAAAGTAACTCCATACGTCATCCAAACAAGACATTTACATTCTGGAAAAGCTACTTTGGGATGATCTGAATGAAAACTACTCATGTAGTATCCTAAATCAGGTTTTGAATGGTTAAATCTTCTAGTAAAGAATGTCAATAATGGATGAGTCTGAAATCTGACACCATTGTAAATAGGACAAGAGGATCTTGTGATTGGACAAAAGTTATCATTGACTTGAATGGGGGTTTGCTGCCAACTGTGGTATGATCTACTGCTTTAGCGCAAGAGGTCTTAAAGCTCTTTATGGTACCATAAGACCAAGTCAACGTCCAAGTCCAGAAGACACCTTAACTGCTCATTAACCTGAATGAGCCATGGGCAGAGTGTTCTTAGACATTGGAGCACTTTTTTTTTTTTTTTTTTTTAGATAGTGCTATGCCGTAGCACAAACTACACCGTTTTGCAGCCCTACAATTACTCTAAAATCACTTGATTCTCCTTAGGAATATATATATTAGCATATTTTTACTCTGCATTCTATGAAGATTTCAGGCCATTTAAAGAATACCTTGAATTGTTTGTTTTTTTTTCACATTAAAAATACTGCATGAAGATACCAAAATTAGGATTTAAGTGGCACTTAAAGGAGACTGGCACATATGTTTAATATATGGAAAATCTGTAAACAATGTATGTGAACAACGAGCGACACAATATGCATGTAACAGCACAAATTTTTCAAGTTGATCGCCTGTATACTGAAAATGTACCCAATAAAAAAAAGATTTGTGAAAAAAAAAAAAGGAGACTGGCAAAAAGATATTATAGCTTTGTTGTAGCCTTTGAGAAATGGGCTTTGGGGGGGGGGGGGGGGGGTGAGAAACACCTTTAAGAGCTAACAGATATTAGACCATGTTAAAAACCTGAGTAATTCACTTAAAATTACAAGTCCAATATACGATACCAAGGAGGTAGTTCGCATGAAAGACATTAAACAAAATGGATCGAAAGAGGCTACGAGTAAAGAAAGCTCAAAATTCCATAAAGAACAGCTAGTGTCAAAGCCTTCCAAAGCAAAAGGCCTTCTGGAGAATAGCAGTATCATGGTTTAGAGAGCAGCTGGGATATCCAACTTAAATGGCTCCACCTCATATTTAACGGTTAAGAAGTCAGTGGTCAAAGTGTAATGTAAACAATCCTTCATTGAATGAAGTAATGGTGCAAAGTGACAAGATTTTCTGTTGCGACAAGAGGGGTGGGGTTCAAAGAATGCCCTATAAAATTTTGAACTGGCTCTCCTATTGCTAGGAACAGTCCCACTACTTTTTAATAGCATTTAAACCCTTGTTATGTGTCAACATTTTCACAAAGGTTCTGCAAGTGTACAGAAAGACATTACAAATATAAGCCACAGTACGTTAATTCTCCCCCACGACGTAAAAATGGGTATGGCAACAATAAGAGCGGGTGCGCGTACAAATACAATAACAATGTATTTGAATAGTGCACAAATGTGATTAGTGTATAAAATAATGAAGTGACCAAAGATGGGGCTATGGTGCTGTGGGTGATAATGTTATAGTAATAGGGAAAGGCTGCTCATCAAGGAACACACACACACCCCACACACATTAATAAGTTGGTCACAGAAAAATGCTGCACAAAATGAGGATCTAGAATCTTAACCTTGAGGTAAATACAGATAGAGCTATGCATATGATAGAATCAATTCCAAAGTCATCCTAGGATGGCAAGTGTATAAGTATACAAACTCAAGGAGTGTCCAGCACAAACAGTCCCAAAATTATGTAATGCCAATATGAACCAAGGCTCCAAGGTGGACGGATTCCTCTGATGAAGTCAGCGTGCCTTGACGAAATGCGTAGGGCGAGTCATTACGTTGGACACTGATCAGCTGCTGAAGATCTCCGAGGAAGAAACGCCGGTACACCAGAGATGGCTATTAAACTTCTAGATGTGCATTTATTTCAAGACTCTACAGCTATTTTCATACATCCGGGTCACGACCTGCACTGCAGGATAAGGAATGCCCGTGGAGCGGCCGGGGTGTTTAACTCACTCCCGGTGAGAGTTTCTCGGGACTCTCTGCAGGACGCATGATCCTCTGGCCATAACGTACTCTGTGTATACAACACCACACATCGTATGGACTCTACAGCTCGTAGCTTATGGGCGAGCTCACCAGCGTTGCTCCCGGATCAGTCCACCTTGGAGCCTTAGGCCTCGTTCAGGGTGCTGGCTTCGGAGGGAGGGCGTACTTACGTGCGAGCTGCCGTCCGAAACAATGTATTGAAAGGGAATTGTGGTTGTCAGGGTAGCTGCTGCCCTGTCTCCTAAATACGGAGTTGACGCTGGCTACAGTTTCAATAAACAACCCAAGTTGTTTTTTGAAGCTGCAGCAGTGTCACTGGTACCTCGGCAGCCAATGAAATCATTCTTGAGAATTATTTCAAGACAGCAACTCCGATCACTAAGCTGAGATCTGTAGCCCCGCCTCTACAACTCTTGAAAAAGTCTGCTGGGGATGATGTGCACACATCGCCCAGCAGACTGGCGAACGCCCGCCCTCCAACTCATGCCTCTGGCACCCTGAACGAGGCCTTAGTTCATATTAGGCTTACAAATACTTTGGCCAAAGGGTTTAACCAAATACCCTTTTTCATGAGATTATTTTATTTTAGCCTAATTGGTAGGAGCGCAGAAATCGTTCTTATTGTTTTTCTATATGTAAGGCCTATCTTTTTACCTGCAGCAAACTTCTATAGGGAGGAGCGCAGTATTATGTACAGTTTTAGTTCATATTAGCATTACATAATTTTGGGACTGTTTATGTGATGGATACTCTGGAGTTTGTATACTTATACACATGCCATCCTAGCAGGACTTTGGAATTCATTCTATCATATGCACAGCTCTATCCGTATTTACCTCAAGGTTAAAATTATAGATCCTTATTTGTGCAGCATTTTTCTGTGACCAACTTTTTAATTTTTTGTACTGTTTATTATTTTTATTTAATTGTTTTTCCCACACAGTGGATATATATCCATCGAGAGAGAGATCTATCCATCGAGAGAGAGATCTATAGAGAGGGATGAGAGATAGTCTGAATTAAATATATTATATACTAATAGGAGTGTGCGCTCATCTTTTTGACACTTTTTTTTTAAATGAGGTTGTGTTAGCACATGTTGCTGTTCCAGATGGTTGCTCCTGGCCAATGACCACAAACAAGTGGAGATGCCTGATTAAACATTTTTCATTCTCATCCTAACTGACCAGTCTTAATATAGCCAAGATATTTTTAGATACAGTACAAGTATCTAAACTGTGATCTGGATTGCAAAACCTGGTGCATTACAAACCGCCCCAGGAATCTGAATATTTACATGAATGTAAGCTCAACACATCTGACTCCAGTCTTGCAGAGGCCATAAATTAAACAAAACAAAAAATAAAAAATAAAAAAAACCAAGTGCGGTGGACTCCAGACACAATTTTACGATGTGACAAGAGTAGCAGTTCTATGCACATCATTAAAACATCCCCCCTCTTAGCAACTTTATCTTTAATGTCTAGAACCCTAGAAATGTGCCCGGTCTAGCTAAATTTAGTCTGTTTTTGTTTTAGACTGAGAAAGTGTAAACATACAGTATGGAACATTATGCGGAACACATTAATATAAAAATTTACATTGACTGCAGTAATAAAGACCATATACACAGCACTATCAGAATTTCTAGGTGTGCAGAGTTGCTGTGCTGAAGAATTTATCCAAATGTAGATATCCAATACATATGGATGTAAAGGAGTCATAAGGTCTCATACAAAGGCTAAAAGCAAACGGTTTACTGGTGCTTATAAAAATCACAGAACTGGGTAGGAAGAGATTTTGCAACAGGGCAAAAATCTGGACAAAGCATGAACAGCGTATTCTTCTGTACCAAGTCTTAAGAAAAGGACAATTAAATGGCAAAATGCATCTAGAACATTGGTTTGAAACAAATTTAAGAAATCAGTGTGCATTTTAGAGCATTTCCATGTTCCTACGTTGGTTATATCTAAAACCCAAACACTGGGTTTGAGATTTGAGAGGTTCTCCAAATAAGCTCGTTTGTAGTTAACACATTTGTGCAAACAAATTACTTGCACATCACCCCAAAAATAATACACAAGAATTTTTTTTTTTTTTGCATTTCATACATCAGTTAAAGAAAAAGTCACCTGAACAAGCTGACAGTCAGACCGATTAGACTGGTGTGATTGAGGAAAAGTCCTGATAAGCAAATAAATCCATTAATTTATAGGATTTAAAATCCCTTAATTAGAACAGAATTTCAGCAGTGTCAAGAACATCCAGCCACTACATAAATCCATGTTATAAGTACTGGGCTACACCGATTAACTCAACTCAGCTATCATTTTGTGATGTTGAGATAACTTACATCCTTCAGAAAAGTCTACAAATGTTATGAAAACTTTCAAATAAATAAGATCTAGAAGCCCCCTCTCAGAGGCCGACTCAGAGAAATGATTAGTCAAAATAAGTTAGGTTTAGGTACGTGAGTTTGTTCACCTTCCTTTAATATTCCTGGTGCAAACACCTATTTTATTTACCCAGGATTGAAGCAACAGGTCTCGGGGGCCAAACCCATTAAGGTCCGCCCTGGGAAACCCTGCTTAAGATATTGCACAGGTAGGAAACCGAGGCAATAGTGCAGCTTCCTATTGACCCATGTGCCTCGGGAGCTTTAAAGTTTAAAGCTCAGCTGGAGTAAGCACTAAAAGTGTGTAGCCATAAAAATGTTTCAATTTGTAAACTTTATACAATGGGGCAACTCAAGGAAGTTACAGATGCATTATACCAAGCAATTTTCATACCCTCCAAAAAAAGTTATCATTCCATATTGAAGACGTCAGCTTTTCTACAATATTGCAAGGTCAATTTAAGTCTTTGTAATCATGCCTTTGAGCACAAATGGTAGTGCATTTTCCAAATTCTACATGAAGGACTTGACATAGATGGATGAAATAAAGCCATTTGGACATCGTCCCATAGTAGAGAGGGGGGGGGGGAGAAGGGAGGGAGGAGAGAGAAAGGAGGTTTAAAAAAAAAAAAAAAAAAAAAAAAAATTAATATAATATATATAATATATATAATATAATAATAATTTCTCATATGGGACGGGCCGGAGACTGCGCTCTTAGAATTTCTTGAACACTTGAATCAAATTCAATCTACAATCAGATTCACAGCACAATTTAGCAACACCGAGATTTCCTTTTTGGACACCATAGTGTACTGGTGGCTTGGCTACCAGACTTTATCATAAAGATACGGATAGAAACACATTGTTGTATGCCACCAGCCACCACCCAACACCACTCAAGAGGGGACTTCCATTTTCCCAGTTTCTCAGAGTGAAGAGGATAATTTCAAATCCAGATGAATTGGAACCGGCACTTTCGGACATGGCAGTATTTTTTCAAGATAGGGGCTATGATCATAAAGACATTGAGGATGCCCTGAAGAAAGTAAGAAGCCTTGATAGAGAGGCTTTGCTACAATCAAGTAACATTAAACCCATCCAACAACGATGTCATTTTGTTAGTACTTTTTGCACCGCGTCCAATCGCATCAAACGTAGCGTACACAAAAACTGGCATATCTTATCTAATAACAAAATTGGGAAAATCTGCAAAGATCCCCCCTTATTCTGTTACAAGCGGGGACGGAATTTAGGGGATATGCGGACGCAAGCAGACCCGGTTGACAAATATGGACTTCCTAAATCCTGGCTTAATAGAAAACCTGGATCGTACCGGTGCCATGGATGTATCAATTGTGGTTTTATGCAAACGGGTTCCAGCTATTCCCATCCTCACAGTGGGGCTCCAATCAAGATCAAACATTTCCTTAACTGAGTCGCGCTTTGTCGTTTACATGATCACGTACCCTTGCGGTCTTCGCTACGTGGGCAAAACCACACGCATGCTAAAGGAGAGAATTGCGATCCATCGTTCCACTATCAGGAAAGCATTGAACAGCACGGACGATCAGACTGAGCTCAAATATCTGCCGGTGGCTAGGCATTTCAAGGAAATGCGGCATTCCTTGGCTACCATGCGCTGTATGCCCATCCTTCAAGTGCAACCACCACCCCGTGGTGGAGATAGAAATAAGATGCTTTTGCAAAAGGAAGCAAGACTAATATATGAGCTCAAGACCATTTCACCGTATGGACTAAATGAGGATTTGAAGTTGGGCTGTTTTTTGTAAAATGGTTTATCATTTTTCATTTTTTCAGTGTGTATGAATTCCACAGCACTGTCTAGTTCCTCCATTCCCCTTTCCCTGTATGTTTCATTTATTGTTTTCACTTTCTTCACCTTTGGGTGTCTTGTATCACTCGGTGATCTATGTTTCAGATCAACTAAGAGCACAGCATATAGGCTGACATGGAGCTAACACTGAGCTTTAAGATATCCAATATGGAGAGACATTTTTGGCTTTTAAAGCTATGTATATATCATGTTTACACTTTTTTATACAGTATGCCTGGAGAATACCTGCTCGCATTAAATATAGCTAGCAGGTAGAATAATACATGGTTATTGTATTAATATTTAATAAGGTTTGGTTCCATGCACTATCTGTTGGTATTATGGCCCACCATTTACATATTTAGTGGGCAGCAAATACTATGATGTTTATGGTGTATTCTTTTAATATGCTCAGTATTGTGTCTATCATTGCCCTATCCGCATTAGCTATTGGCCCTGTGGTTTATTTCCTTGCTGTAATCGCAGCAGGGGTTTCATCAGAGCATGCGCAATACAAGCAAGTATGAATGATAGCGTGCGCACCTTTCCTATGGTTGGTACGGACGCCGTCGGGTTGCTAGAGGGTCAATGGCGCATGCGCAATCGCATATAGCCAACTGTGTTCGCACCCCTCCCCTCATTGCCTGGGACGCGATCGGGTCGCTAGGGGTTTACTGCACATGCGTGCAGGAGTGGAGACAGATAGAGTACGTGCGGCCCCCCCCCTCTCTGCCAGGGACGCGATCGGGTTGTCAGGGGCAAGTAGCGCATGCGCGGTGCAGTAGATTCCTGTCGGGTTGCAAACGGCACGGCGTATAGACGCATATGCGGTCACAGGGAGGTGAGGGTCAGGTTGTCAACGCAGCACGATCGGGTTGAGCTAATGCGCGCAGCTTCTCTTATTTCTGCATATATATGTCTATATTAAGATCTAGATGTTCATGCATGTTCTCTTTTTTGTAAATACTATACGGTTTGTTATGGTTGCCATGACGCGATCAGGTTGAACGGTGACGTCATTACATGGACGGCATTGGTAGACTAGGTGACCAATCCTGCAAGGGTTTAGATCAAGTTGTTTCATTGGTGCTGGTCAGTATCAGTATGTCTGAGTGGCTGTGATATGTTGTGGGTTGTACCTGGGATTGTAATTTGGATTTTCCATGATTGTTTTCAGGTGATTTTATGTATGTTATTAGGGGTATATATGGGTGCTTGTATTAATTAGTCTGTTGTGCACTGCCCTGAGGAAGGTCCCTTTACGAGGACCGAAACGTTGGCGGCCCTGTGTTTCATAATACACTTTTTTGATATCATCTTTGCGGTGTGCTGTCTTTTTTGGTCATCAGGATCCCCTGGTTACCACACACACACACACACACACACACAGTGTTCGACAAACCTATACATTTGCACGTCCCGGGCGAGTGGATTTAACATCGTGGTGAGCTCCTATTGGCCCAAGCAGCACACACGTGTGGTACTAGGTGGCGAGTAGATTTTTTTTGTTCGGCGAGTAGATTTTTTGGTGATTTGTCGACCACTGCATACATAAAAAATTTCTTTCTGCTGCAGAATTTTGATAATTTGATTGGAAAGACTAAAGTCTTTTTTGTGAAGCCTGTACCCTCTATTGTGATTTTTGTAATTGCTATAATGGATAATCTCCCCATTATATTAAATTTTAACGCTTATGGAAAAGATGATTTTTTTTTTCTTCTTTTTTTTCATTTTGGAGCCATCTCCTTGTATCAGTTTTTCTGCCAGGGTGAAATCTACACACCACTGAAATGTTACATGCGAGCATAACAACATTGTAGTGTCTAGTCTGAGCAGCACAATAGTGTTTGTGTCCTTCATGTCTGGAAAATCTTTAGGTAAGGGTAAGCCAGTATGGGATCACTCACAAACCTGTAGAAACTACCACAGGTGCTCAAGTCCAGTCCTCAATACCTACACCCCCTCTCCCCCATCCACCACCACAACCAGTCAGGTTCACTATATCCGTACACAGGTGGCTCAGTCAGAGCCTGCGGAAAAAGCCTGTCCTGTTGGAGGGAGGGGTTTGAGCACCACTGCTGTAACCCACTAAAGTGGTTCTGACTGCAGACGCAACGCTAAAAGCAAAAAATGGCACGAGAGAACTTTAGAATTAAAGTTACATTCAAAGGATACATGTTTCAGGCCTAATTTGGCACTTCCACTACATTGACAGATCCAAGTGATTTTATATGCATGCACAAATGGCACCAAAGATGCAGAGTTGCTAGGAGGCGAGGTCATACATGCACGCTGCAGCTCCCATGTGTGTAAATGTGGTAATGGCGCACATCATTTTAAACACTAGGGAGCTGCAGTGTGGTGTCATTTTCACTTGCACTCTCGTATCTTGGTGAAAATGACAAACAAGTGACCTTTATATGCACCATCGTGACCGATTCAAGTTAGGACTGATACATCTATCTTTGAATTCAGCAATTCACACAAGTTCTCTGGAGTGGTGTTTTGTTTTTTTGGTTGGGAAAGGTTTGCCATCATATATAATTAAGTCTTGTACCCCACCTTGGCAAAATTACCTATTAAAAATGGTGTGCAGAAATAGCTTATTTTCATGTTTTAAGTTATTGGGTGGTCCATTAATTACTAATCATTGTTGACCCATGTGGGAACCCGCCTTTTAGATATTGAAAACTGGATTGTGTCTTTAACCAATAAAATACCTAACCTGTGTAGCCCTGTTTCCTAGTGAACACAGCCCGCTACCATATGCTGTATAACCTGTAGGCTCACAGGGCCTAAGCCTCCGCCACGGAGAGCCTGGGGCACATATAATAATAATAATAGGTAATACCTCGTACTTGGTGCAGCGCCTCCACCTGCGATGGCTCCCACCAGAGGGGGAGTGGTTTCTCGCAGGACAATTATATATCTCTCCACACACACACAGCATATAAAACAAACAAATTACTTCATTTGTAGCATAGGCAATATAACAGGTGCCCCTCTCTAGAGGAGACACTACTACCGCGTCTCGTGATCCCACCCCGTTTCCAATAACCCCACACAATATGTTCCCACCCTCAAGTGAGATATATGTGTGTGACTGCGTAGCCACTAGTCCCTTGTGAATGGAATATGATATCGTTGGTGCACTTGGTGACTGTTACCTGCCGGGCACTCCAGTACCCGGGCCTGCCAAGGGTCTTCACAAAGGATCAGATGCGACTGGATCCAGCAAAAGCCATCCGGGGCGATCCCACCCAGAGGACTGCAGCAACGGTAGCAGGGTCTGAGCCCAGACCTCTGCTAGATATGTACTGTCTCTTTACTTTGTCTCTGAACGAGCACAGTAAGGGAAACTGGAACCTGTCTGGGGCCAATCCCTATCTCCGCTCCACGGGGACTCAGGGCCTAACTGGGCTGGGGTATAAGGCCTAGGTAGGGGCTGGGTGCCTCCCTACACCTGGAGCTCCGTCTCCTTCCTCTAGCTCTGAACGTGCGCCCCCGTGCAACCCTATCTCCCTTCCTCCCGATATTCCAGCCACCCCATTGGTTCCCTGGCGTCACATGGTCTCGCGGTGACTGCTGGGGCTCGTAGTCCCCAACGCTCCACCCTATAGGAACTATTCCTCCTTTGCGGGCTTTGGCAGCTATGCCCACGCATGCGCGACCTCTGCTCCCTAGCCAACTCCACATCCTGCTGCGCCTGCGCCAGTAATCAATATGGCGGCTCCCTGATGTCGCAGAACCTCCGATATACTGGAGCGTTCCCTGCCCTGCTGCAACCCTCCCATATATAAACAACAAGTGCGAGAGAGGGAGCCCGACTACATCTGCATCTAAAAACCAAAGAATAAGAGGAGCACTGACCTGTCAGTCACTGCCATGATTGAGAACAGCACAACCCATCTTGCTTTGCTAATGCAACCACAAAGCAGGATAGATTGCATCACTCATGCTGGGCAAGAGATTGATTGAGTGTAGGAGGAGCTAGTAGTATTCAGAGACTACCCTCAACTTCTCTATTTTGACTTTGGGCATTGTAGGATGGGGCAAGGAGTGCAAATGTGTTGGTGAGTCAGTGAGTGCATGTACAACAGATATACTGCCAGAAATACCAACTCCCTCCAATACAAAATGTAAAAAAACAAACAAAAAACAAAAACAAAAAAAAAAAACACTTAGTTAACAATATCTATCTATTTCTGTGCCTCAGGCACCGAAAACAGATAGTAAGCTCTACGGGGCAGGGAGTCTGCAAAATGCCACATAAAAAACTAGCAGCGCTATACAAGAACAAATGATTATTCTCCAAGGATGGACCACCATCTTCACAACAGAGACTTAGACCCCAAAACCCAGTCAGAAGACAATCTGCACAATGAATTCATATTCAAAAGGTTGAACAAACCAAGGCCTAGATTTCTTTGGTAAATATACATTTCTTTGCAGATTCTGTTTTTACCATACCAAATAAAATCCAATTCCATCATTGCATGCAATGAAAAAAGAAAACATTTGTATCACCTAGATATTTGAAAATATCGCTTTAACTGTACTCCTGCCTAAAAGTAGACAAGTTCAGGATTTCCAGGAGCCCATCAACTTGTACATCTTCATGGAGCGGTTTGAAATGGCCTCAGTGTAGAAATAAAATTTAAAAAATATAAATAGAATAAAAGAGCTTTTATCAGGCTATTAAACAAGTAGCTGAAGATGGCTCTGGCCTGAGCCTGCTTCGCAGGGTTGATTTACGGTCTGCCTTTTAGTTTCAGTCAATCGTTTAATCAGTGTAACTCAGCAGCTACAATCTACATTCATATATAAAGATAACATTACCTATTGTTACAGGTTACGCTTAAACTGCTGGAAAGATTAACAATTAATCCAAACACAAGGAGGGGAAAAGGGGAAGTGGAGGGGGAAGGAATTTTTTTTAAGATTAACAATTAACAGGAAAGTTTAACAAAGATCTTGTACTGCTGGGGAGGTGTTAGCTAAAGCAGGGGAGCACAATCTTTTTTCCCCTGCGCCCCGCTGCCAGTTGTCTCCCTCTGAGCACCACCCTGCATCTGGGAGTCATGATGTCACATCCCCATGGCAAGGTGATGTCACATGACCCTGTGGCGCCATGTCACCAGATGCAGTCTGACCAAAGTAAGTGAGGTTTAAGTGCCTTCGGGCAGCATGTGGGGTCTGTCAACCCCGCACCACCAGCAGAAAATCATGCGCCTCCTGTGTCAGAGCTGGTTATAGATAATCAAAGGATGCTCAACATATTAACACATTAAATTAAGTTTTGATTTAAAAAAATTATATATGAAATGCTCCATTAAGATCTGTGTGAAAATTAGGTTTCCCCAGAAGCAAAGTACATAAATAGATTGTCTACAGAACAAGAAACATTTTCAGAAACGGTTATCCTCAAAGTAACTTTTTGCACTTTTCTTTTTTTTTTTATAACTTTCTTTTATTGGTTTTTCAAAAGGTATTACATACAAGTATCACATTGGTACCATTTAATAGACTGTTGGACAGACAACATCTAGACAGACGTGGGGGGGGGGTAGACGAGAGAAAATTGGGGTAGTGGAATGGGAAGGTGGTGTAGAGGAGGTAACTCCGTTCTTGTTCTTCACTGGTCTTATGCCGCCACTGTGTTCATTTCTATCTATGTCCGTACTGCACCTGGCTTGGTCTCAGGGGGGACTCATAGGCAACCCTGATCTGTCTTAGGCTTGTTTTTTGTGTCTTATCTCCCATGTTTTTGGTCCCTCCTTGAAGGAGAACCCATCTGTTTCTATCAAAGCCAGACGGAGGCATTGCTCATCCCTGGGATATCGGTCTGCGCCAACCATAGTGACCAGACTTTTTGGAAATTTGAGCCAGTGTCGTTGACCAGACTTGTCAACTTTTCCATCTGGCAAGCAAACCAAATTCTGTTCTGGATTTTGTCTATTGATGGAATCGCATTCTGGTTCCACAGTGCTGCGGTCTCGCACCTCATTGCCGTAGCAAAATGTGCTATTAATTTGTTTCCTGATCTAGAGACCTCTTTTGTGGGCTTACCTAACAGGAACACCCATGGGTCTAGTTGAATTTTGAGGCCCAAAAATATCCTCTGTAGCCAATCTCTAATTTGTGTCCAAACAGGTATGAGTCGTGGACAAGACCACAGCATGTGCACCAGATCTCCCCGTTCCCCGCACTGTCTGGGACAAAGCGGGGAAGCTCCCGCAACGAATTTTGCCAATCTAACTGGGGTGAGATACCACCTCATTAGTACCTTATATGAGTTCTCCTTCAATGTCGTACAAATCGAGCTACTGGCCGCAGCTTTAAAGATTGCTGTCTAGTCGTCGTCCTCTAACTGTCCTGTCAAGTCAGTCTCCCATTGTGTCATGAACCTGGTTTTATGTGAGCTGTCAATGTCCACCCTTACCACTTCCCTGTATAGAGCAGATATGAGTCCCCGTGTATCGGTTCCCCGATCACAGAGCTTCTCAAAATTGGTTAGCGGTGGTCTATTTAAGTGTTTGGTATAGAATGCCCGGATCTGGAGGTATCTAAGAAATTCTGTGTTGGGTAGGTCCGTTTCTGACTGTATTAGATCAAATGGCTTAATCGTGTCTCGCCCCTCCAAGTCTTTTAATCTTCTCAGCCCCCACTTTTGCCAACGTGTGAAGTTCTTATCAACCAGCCCTGGAGCAAAGTCTGGATTTCCATATAAGGGAGTCAGAGTATGTTTTGAGGTCAATGAGTGATTATTTTTAGCCACATCCCAGACCGAGAGCGAGTTAAGCACCGAGGTCAGCGGATCCTTCAATTCTTTTAATCTATGTTTAGGATACCAAATTAGGTCCTTAAGCTCAAACGGGGCGCACACCTCCCTCTCCAGTGCCACCCATCGCCTCTGCTCCGGATCACCGTGCCACTGTATAATTTGGCATAGTTGTGCTGCCTTATAATATGCCATCAAGCTCAGTACTGCCAAGCCCCCAGTTTCCCTAGGTCTTTGCATAATTGACATTTTTACCCGCGGGGTTTTGTTTTTCCAAATTAATCTTGTGATTGCATTCTGCAATTCTTTAATGTCTGATCTCACTACGGGTATCGGAAGAGTTTGGAACAGGTATAGTATCCTAGGGAGGAGGTTCATTTTCACACAGTAGATTCTGCCAATCCAGGATATTCCATATGCAGACCAATCCTTTAGTTCCTTCGTGAGGGCTCTTAATAATCTCGGATAGCTCTCTTGATATAGATTGGAGCTATGTTTGGTTAGGTAAATCCCTAAGTATTTTATAGCTTTGAGCTGCCATTTAAACTGAAAGTTAATTTCTATTAATTTCTCTGTTTCTTTTGGGATATTTAGATTCAGTGCCTCCGATTTAGATTTATCTTAAAACCGGAGATTCTGCGAAATGTTTCCAGTAGAGCAAACAGATTGGGTAACGAGGTAAGCGGCTTTGTCAGAGACAAAATGATGTCATCTGCATATAGAGCGATTTTATGCTCTTGGGAGTGAATTTGTATTCCCGAAATATCAGGATTGCGACGTATGTGCGCCGCTAACGGTTCCACGCATAAGGCGAACAACAAGGGCGAGAGTGGGCAGCCCTGTCTGGTCCCGCTTTTGATTTTAAACAACTCTGACGGGAAGCCCTGGTGGACCACCCTGGCGGTCGGTGTTGTGTAAAGTGCTTTTATTGCCCCTAGAATTTTACCTCCAAACCCGAATGCTCCAAGCGTGGACTCCATGTATGGCCAGTCAATCCTGTCAAAGGCCTTCTCCGCGTCTAAACTTAATACTACACCTCGGATCCCGTTGGCATTAATGTAATTAATGATATCTATTATCCTTCTAGTATTGTCGGCCGCTTGTCTATCCCTAATAAAGCCAACCTGGTCCGGGTGGATAAGCCTTGGCAGGATCGCGCTCAACCTATTGGCCAGTAATTTGGAGTATATCTTAACGTCCGAATTGATTAAGGATATCGGCCTATAACTGACAGTTTGTGGGATCTTTGTCCTTCTTATGAATTATAGATATCGACGCCTGGAGCATCTGATCCGAAAAGGGTTCCCCCGCCAAAACTCCGTTAAATAACTTGAGCATGTGCGGTGCTAGGACCCCGATAAATTTTTTGTAATACAAATTAGAAAACCCGTCAGGTCCCGGGGCCTTAGAGGGTTTGAGACTCTTGATAACCGCGGTCAGTTCCTCCAGAGTGAAATCAGTCTGAATTGCCTCGCGCTCCAGTCTGTTCAGTCTAGGTAGGGCTGCATCCTTTAAAAAGGTCTGTAATAATTTGTTTGTTTTTGGGTTGTGTGTCACCTTCTCCCCATTATATAACCGTTCATAAAAAGCCTAAACTCTTCCACTATGCGTTTAGGGTTGGAGGACATTTCCCCCGATTTGGTTTTAATGGCCTGTATATTATAACTTGGTTGCCTATTGCGAATCCTGTTAGCTAGCATAGTGTCCGGCTTGTTGGCTCTCTCAAAGAATTTCCTTTTGGTCCAACTCATGTGTCTCTCGGCCTGGGACGTGAGGAGGAGGTTAAGTTCTATCCTTACATCCTTCAGCTCCTTGAGAATGTCCCCTCTACCTGATCGGCTATGGAGTATAGAGAGCTCATGTAACCTCTTATATAGTTGTGTCAATTTTGTTTCCCTCTGTTTTTTTTGTCTAGCTGCAAGACTAATCAGCATTCCTCGCATTGTGGCCTTGTGAGCCTCCCACAGTGTAATGTGAGATTCCACCGTGCCTGTGTTTGTGACAAAAAATTGCCTTATCTCGTCTTTAACTGTCTGTGCTAATTCAGGGATCTTAATCAGGGACTGGTTTAATTTCCAATTTGCTCCCGGGCTGACCGGCCTAATTTGAGTGCATCTTAGCTCGATTGATGCATGGTCTGACCATGAGATGTCATGGATTAGAGTTTCGGTGATTTGCGGGACCATTCTGCTCGATACAAAGAAGTGATCTAGTCTGCTATAACTGTCGTGTGGGTGTGAATAAAATGTATTGGTACGCTCGCCCGGGTGCTGTTCCCGCCATATGTCAACCAAACACCCTCGTCTCAGCCCCTCTACTAGAGCTGTGGTCCCAGTTTGTCTCTCTTTTTCCTGTCTCGGGGATCTGTCTATTCGTGGATCTAGAACCTTATTAAAGTCTCCTGCTAATATTATGTTTCCCACTGCCCATTGTTGGAGTTTAAGGAAAAATTCTACGAAGAACTGAGGATCTTTTTCACATGGGGCCAGAGTTACTCTACATTGCTGTAGTAGACCCACTAGTATTATATATCTACCTTCTGGGTCACGTTTTATTTTTTCCAACTCAAACGGAACTTTGTTATGGAGTAAAATGGCAACCGCTTTTTTCTTTTCTTTGGCTGAGGCGAGATAGAACCTCCTAAATTTTTTGTCTATAAACCCTGGGTTTTTGTTGGAGCAATAATGCGTCTCTTGAAGAAAGATAACGTCTGTTTTCCTACGCTTGAATTCTGCAAAGGCGATTCTACGTTTTTGAGGGGAATTGAAACCCTTAACATTTTGTGATAGGAACTTCAGGGCCATGTTAGTGTGTATAGTGAATTTTTGTGGGTGTGGTGCGCTTGCCTCCTACCCTTGCCTTGGATTTTCTGTGGTTGCCAGTAGTGGTGTTGCTGATCTCGTAGCGCCGGGAAACCTCCTTTTGGGAAACCTGGGGAAGGGGAAGGAAAACACATAGGGGAGTGACAGGGAACATAAAGCTTTGTAACAAGTACAAAGAAAACCATCTTGGCCCTAACTGACCTATGGTTTACTGCCTGGGAAGACCATCTGTACTCTGGGTGCTCCCACCCTTCTGTCTGTGCTTGTGGGATGCCTTCCAGATCACGGATTCCCAGGTCTTTGACCGGGCTGTGGCTTAAGGCCGCAGACCAGTCCCAGGTGCACATGCCAACAGGTGGGGATAAGGGCAATCACCCACATCCCCCCCCCCCCGCCGGCAGTGCTAACAGTATCTTGTAACAACTATATTCATAATCATGTTTCAAGAACTCCACTATATTTTAGTTAACTAAAATCGGACTTCAGTTATTGTTGCCTTCTGACTTGAAAGGTCTCTAACTGACTAGCTAAACTTTTAGGTAATGTCATCTAAGCCCCTCTCCCCAGTTGGGGAATTCGCGAACCCCCCTGAGGAGTCCCCCCCCCCCCCCTCCTTGGTGGATCCTCCGTGTGCCGCTACTGTCCTACAGACTCAGACGCCGGTCTCCTTCCTGCCTTGCAGGCGCCTCCGTTGACGTCTTTTCCCCTGCGACGGGGCTCTGCGGAGGACCGCCCCTTGACATCAGGGTCCGATGCGCACATCCGCCTGAGAGCAGCCGAGGAAGAAGGTGTGTCCCAAGGGTGGAGCCGACTGGAGCTTCCGAGTTTCGCGCCCAAACTGCATCCGCCATTCTCTTTTGGCGCTTCTTCTGCAGCTTGTCCCGCGGATCTTTGCAGGAAGCCATTTTGGTAAGTGTTAAGATTTTTTTTCCTCTTTTTTTTTTTTTTTTTTTTTTTCCGGCTTTCCCCGGCCTTCTCCTAGATTACATCAGGGACCTGACCGTCTGGACCCGAGCCATCAGGAGAGGGATGGGGGGTGTTGCAAGGGCATGCAGTCATCAGGCAGCTCGCAGTGAGGGTAAAAGTCTCTTTATTACTTTAAAATAACATGAACAGTAACGGTAACTCCTAGTTCGAGTGAAGCTAGTAAACAGGCATGGCACTCTGTCTCAGGCAGGTCTTGAGGGTCTTGGCGATGGCCGGCTGGGGAGCCCACTTTTTCCCATTCTGTCTGTCGGGGAGGACGTTCTCCATGGGCCTCCACCTGCAGCATGTTGGGTATATCCAGGCGTTTCAGGAACTCCGGACCGTCTACTAAGTGTTTGAGGACGTGAGACCGGCCGTGCTGCACCACAACCAGGGCAAAGGGGAAGGCCCATCTATATATCTTACATTTTTATCTCGTCAGATTCTGGTGACAGGTTGGAGGGCCTGGCGTCTTGTTAGTGTAATCGGGGAAATATCCTGGTAAATGGCCATCTCTACTCCCTCAAATTTCACTGTAGGAGTGGCCCTGGTGATTTTGCAGATCTCTGCTTTGGTGGTGAAGTGGTGCAGGTGCAAAATTACATCCCTGGG
Organism: Ascaphus truei; assembly: GCF_040206685.1. Classification (NCBI taxonomy): domain Eukaryota; kingdom Metazoa; phylum Chordata; class Amphibia; order Anura; family Ascaphidae; genus Ascaphus; species Ascaphus truei. The sequence goes on from NC_134484.1 coordinate 315,029,849, forward strand.
TGGGTTGTTAGGCAGTGGACGGGCCCTCAGTGCCCGGTGGCACCGGTCCATAACCAGCTCCGCCTCTGTCTTCCCCGGCATTATGGAGGTCATCCATCTATTGAGCATTGCTTCGGGGTCTTGTACCTCTTCAGGGATCCCCCTTACCCTTAAGTTGTTCCTCCTGTCGCGATTTTCGCTATCTTCATGGCGTTCTTCTAATTCAGCCACCTTCCGTTCAAGGGTGATGACCCTGGAGTCTGTCTCCTTTTGACATCTGGTGGACTCCATTTTCTCCTCTAAGTCGTTTGTGCGGGTCCCGATGTTTAGTATATCTTTCCGCAGGTGTTCCACTTCTCCTCTGAAAAAGGTTTTGAGGTCGGAAAGGAGCTGTGCTATTTCCCTCTTCATAGCATCTGTCGGGTCGTCTGTCACCCCCTTCAGCTCCGGTGCGGAGTCTGAGTCCGATGCCGCCATGCTGTCCGTCTCTCTGGGCTTTTTAGCCCCCACAAAGTAAGTGCGTACATCTACCTTCTGCTTTGATTTTTTCCGAGTAGCCGCCATTTACTTTTGTGCTGTGTGTTTAGGTGTATCGGGTGCCGCTACTTATTTGTGCGTGAGTTGAGTTTTGCGATCGATTTTTATTTAATTATTGCCGGTGGGTTGCGGAGCGCTCAGTTCAAGCCTCCATCTCCGTTCCCGTCGCGCATGCGCCCCAACTTTTTGCACTTTTAATCCACTCTATGAAGTTTAGACAATGTCACAAGGGACAGTAAAGCAGTACATCAAATCCAGAGTTATTTTCAACAAAAGTACAAAAAAAAAAATTTTGGGTTACTCAATGTTCTTTAACCCAGTCACCATTAAACATTTTCAATGAAGAGGCCACAGCTCATAGCTTTATAAACAAGGTTTAACTCCTTTCTTCCCCAAACATGAACTTGCAGAGTACAGCATAACTGAATATCATGCAATCGTTCACAATTCCTCACAGAAAACTGCCAAATAAAATGGGGGGGGGGGGGGGGGTGAGGGAGGGGAATCAAATATGGATGAATTTACTTACAATTCTGTTCCTGAAGTCCCACATTACCACGTGGGAGTAGCGTCCCCAACAGAGGTGATAGGGGCTAGTACAGCAAGGGAATTGTCACATGCTTGGATTGAAAACGAAACACCCCAAATAGGAAATTTGCTGTAAAAAGCCCGATTTGGTGGGACAGGTGGTTCTATTAGCTGCGGGAAGTGTTTAAAATTAGGAGGCAGGTGGGTTCAGGGGACAGATCTCATCTAAACATGGTCACCTGCTCCCAACTTATAGGATGGGTGTTGGAGACAGAATGGAGGCAGTGGTCTCAGTTGCCCTTCAATAATTAGTTGAATGCTTCCAAAAGCTAGTGATATTTATTGTGCATGATCTAGAGAGAAATTCTACAACCTGTGAAAGAGTACATTGCATCTTATTTTGGAAACAGTACTACATGTATAAATTCAAGTGAAACTGTAAAGTCTAACAAAAAATACATAGAGACTAGACTCCATCTCCCCATGTGGGACAGGAAGTATAGTTACATATGCAGTGTTCATAGTAGTACATTGGTTAGATAACAATTTAACGAAGTGCCCGTCTAACAAATTTATTTTCTAGTCATAATCAAAGGGAAGGAGAAGCAGTGTGCTGCCTGATGGACTGAAGATTACATTTTCAGGAAGCCTAGCTTCAATAGTGAGGGGTACATTTTTATCTCAGACATTTCTGCCAAAGGCTGCTTCTTGCGATGTCTGTAAATCCAATATATAATGTTCCGTCAAAACATAGATTTTTCCATGTAGCCACTTTGCAGATCTGGTCTGCTGATGCCTGTGCTTTCTCCATCCAGAACATGGTTATCGCTCTTGTAGCAGGCGGTTTTAAGCCCATTGGAATTTGCATGTTGGATCTTTCATACGCTGTCCGTATGGTCCGATACATCTTGGAATCTGTTCTTCCCCTGAAAACAGGATGAGCAGTTTTCTGATTTTCAGAGTTCTGTCCAGGTATTACATTAGACAAATCACATCCAGTGAAAGTAGGTGCCTTTTCTTTCTTTGTATGTGAACACAGTGAAGGCAATACCATCTCCTGTTTGAGAAAGAATGACACCGTTGGGCGGAACGAGGAAATGATCCTCATAGATCAAACACATGGCTCTTATTTAAAGGGCCTTAATTTCATAGACTCTTCTGGCAGAGATAGGAACGCCATAGTCAATGACAAGTTAATGTCGGATTCCTGCAAAGTTTTCAAACAGTGTTGCAAATACTTTTTAGCACTAGATTCAAATCCCACACTGGTATATGATCAGACTATGTCAGATGTTCTGACTAGCCGAGCCAAATATTTCAGATGGTTAACTTTTAAACAATACTACTTTCAATTATGCCTTTTTTTATATGTAAAGCCAGTGAATGAATGTCTATTTATATAGCGCCATTAATGTACATAGCTCTTCACAGCAGTAATAGTTACAATTATATGTAGCGGACATGTAAAATGGCTACAGTCATCTCTCCTGCTGACAGTAAGGCCTGGTAAGTTGTAGGCATGCCAGCAGTAATTATGGAGGTTTGCCCTCACACCCTGGTGGAGTGCCCTGTGTATGGATGGGAGTAGTCACATGCTCTGACTCCATGGTTAGTGATGTCAGAGGTGTGTCAGTTTCCAGAGTATACATAAGGCACAGCACTGAGCCTAAAGTTAGTTCTGCCAGTTCTGCACAGATCTACGTTCAGCTCTGCAAGAGGAGGAGTTCTGGCAGGAGCCCAAGTTCAAGTACTAGCCTAAGAGACTGAAAGTTATGTTATAGTAACCTGAGAGGAAACTGTGTCCAGGGACCTGGCACAGGGCAGTGATCCCTGCGGGGATAGGGAATCCCTATCTAAGGAGAGATACACCTTTTAAAGGGAGGCACTGACTGCAGAATGAGTGGCTAAGAATATACTGCGAGGGGCAGCTAGCCCACATCACCCAATAAAGATGTTCTCATTCACAAACCCTCTCGTGTACATGTGTGGAGTGAATGTACAGAGAGGAGCACCACGGAGGAGTTCCTCAACAGGATCATCCCCTTGCGGACGCAGGGACCCTGATGAGGTGGAGGCACTGCACTGGAACTAGGTGAGACTCAGCACACTACCTCAGCTGCCTGTCTGGACGGGCCCTCCCCACACACCATCATGTGGGAGACTCAGGAGTCCTGTTGCCAACAGGTGCACCACCAGACACTACCACACTGTAATGGGGACCGGTTAGACCACAGGGGCCAATGTGAGATTGGGTGGGTCAGGCCGGGCCAGAAATACCGTTACATATAAATAATAAGATATATAAATAACAAAGGGAAGAGTGCTTCAGACATTAAAGTAACATATACAAAAAGGAGTCCCTGCTCTGAAGAGCTTACAATCTAACAGGTAGGAAGAACGTACAGAAACAGTAGGAGGGCATTATGGTAAGTGCGTCTGCAAGGAGCCAAGGTTAATGTGTGAGGTGTTAATCAGCCATGGAGCTACTCATGCTTCCTTATGCAGGTGTCTTTTAAGGTGGGTAGAGAGGGTGCTAGTCTAATATTGAGGGGAAGGGCATTCCAGAGGTGTGGGGCAGTCAGTGAGAAAGGTTTAAGGCGGGAGAGGGCTTTAGATACAGAAGGGGTAGAGAAACATCCTTGAGCCGAAGGCAAGAGCCGAGATGGTGTATAGCAAGAAAATTAGGGCTGAGATGTATGGAGGAGCACAAAAAAGTGTAAAGCTTTAAAAAAAAAAAAAAAAGTGGAGGAGAATTTAGTGTGTGATATGGGTTTGGATGGGAAGCCAGGAGAGGGATTTCAGAAGGCAAGATGCTAAGACAGATTTAGGAAAGAGTAGCGTGAACTGGCAATAGTTTGGTGTTTCTGTTCTAGATCCAGATTGCGTGCCCAACATAATGGCTGCCTTTCAGTGTAACTCAGCACCTACAATGTACCCTTATATTACGGAGGCAACATTATCTAGTGTTACAGCTCAAACGCAACACTTTCCTGTTTGTGATAATTATTGCCAAAGATCTTGCACTACTTGGGAGGATGGCAAACACCTGCTATAGAAATCAAACACCACCCCTCAAAAATGGTATTAAAAGTTGAGGGGGTGGACGGGGAGAAGCATTAAAAACTAAAATTTAAAAAAAAAAAAAAAAAAAAAAAAAAAAACCATCATCCAGTACTACAGAATGGATTAAATACAAAAATAAATAAATTTAAAAAAAAAATGTATATAATGTTTTGCTGTTTTAATGTGTTTGACTTTATTTCTAGCATCTGTCACCGCTCACATTACTTATTTCCAAGATCACATTTTTAATAAAATACTTGTTGGAAGTAAGTGATGTCACCTGCCATCACTCTTCCAGTCAGCACCACCCAGCCTCTGACTGCTATAGGGGCACTTGGGCCCTATGGATACTGCTCAGGGGGTGGTGGCGATGAGAGATGCTGTGGGTTCCCACGGCATTGCGATCAAGTCTAGCTACATCTGTAAACCAAACTTCATGGTATTAGGGAGACATGACAAATGACAAGACACCAAATGCACAGGAGGTGGAAGCAAGATGTTCAAAGGAAAGCTTGGGACTGGTACCACTATTGCAGACATGCCGATAGGATGTGCTGCCACCATGAGGCCCAGGGGGGAGGGGTTCTGTATACTTCACGGTTTTTCTTTGAACCTCTCCAGCTCACTAGAAGTCTATTTCTAGTAATGCCAACAGTCCCTCATCATCACCAAATTTAAATCTTCATTTATGTATTGCTCTTAGAGAAAGCCTAACCAATGTTATCACTGGCAACCTTCCCAATCCACAGAACTTTCATTCCCCAGTGCAAAAAAATGTATAGGGCCTCAGGGGTAGACAACAGCTTTAAAAGCAGCAGTCCACGCTGATCACCAGTTTGTATTTTTACTTGCATCCCAGAGTCTTGCTCTTTCCAACACCATTTTCTTTCTCTGATGCTCTGTTCAGGTTTGATAGTATTAAGTGTTTAAGAGGTTAAAATTGACCTATTTCCAGAGCCCAGGGAAGTTTGAAGGTGACCATGTTAAGATGATAAACATATGTATTTATTTAAAACAAAAACAAAAAAAAACCCCACCGCCCACACATCACAGGACATGCTCAGGGTTCAAAATACTAAAATGACAAATGCATTTAACTCCTGTAGGCGTCAGGAAGGGATTGCAGCGTTTAAGAATACCAGACTTGCTCAACCTCCTGTACGTAGAACAGTTTTGCTTATGGTATATGCATTGTTGTGGCTTCTTACTTTAAAGATTTGTAAGGCATTTGAGCAGCATTTCTAGGAGCTAAAATTGGAATTAAATGTTCTATTTAGAGCTCAGATGGTATTAGCCTCTACCATTTAAATTTGCTGTCTCACAGAAAATGTTTAAAATGTAACTTTATTGCAATATGCATAATGTCTAACAAGAGTCAAGCATACGGAATAAATGATCTATTAAGTACAAAAATTAGACACTATAATGGAACAAAAAGTTTAAATGCACGCTTTAATTTTTACTGAAGCCTCAGATTTTTTCTAGAGTAGTCTTGTTGGTGAAAAAATAAATAAAAATTTAAGCATTATAGCACTTTTTATTCACTAGTTTAGTATTTCCAGTAAACCGTACATTTGTATAGAGAAAATATTGTTTAAAAGTCACTGCTGGCATATTTTCAGATAATTCTGCCAACGCTGTTCTTTGTTGCTAGAAGTCTTACATTCTAGCCCAAAACAAAAAAGGTGCTATTTATCAAAGACTAGCTGATATACCCGGCGTTGCCCGGGATGTAAATGCGTAATAGGTAGCATTATTTATAAATCGTGGAACCATAGGTGACTATTTGTTGTAAAGGTTGGATAATAATGTTGAAAAGAAAGATGGAATAAAATGTAATACGGTGTGGTTTAAAAATGTTTTATTGTAAACACACCATAGTACAATGTATATTTTGGTGACATAACAAATGTAAAAATGTGAGGCGTGTTTCCTGCTAGGGTGTGAGACGGCGGGTGGCACGTACGTTATGAGTGCTGTCTGTGAGTGGGGGTCCCGCTAGGGTGAGGCGGCGGGTGGCACGTGGGTTATGAGTGCTGTCTGTGAGTGGGGGTCCTGCTAGGGTGTGAGGCAGCGGGTCAGTGATGTCGGTGCGTAGGAGCGGGAGGCAGCAGGTGTGTGGCGGGTATGCGAGTGGCGGCAGGTGTGTGTCGAGTGTGGCGGGTGTCTCTTGAGTGTATGCGGCGGCTGTGAGGCGGTGGGTGAAAGGTAGAGGCGGGTGGGCGCGAAAGCAGAGGCGGGAATGCAGGGGGGGCAGGAATTGGAGGGATGGGAATGGGTAGAGGGGGGGACTGGGGAAAAGGGGTGGATGGGAATGGAAGGGATGGAGGAAGGGAGTGGAGGGGGGGGGGAAGGAGGGGAAGGGGGGAAGGAGGGGAAGGGGAGTGGAGGGAAGGAGGGGAAGGGGAGTGGAGTGGAGGGGGGGGAAGGAGGGGAAGGGGAGTGGAGGGGGGGAAGGAGGGGAAGGGGAGTGGAGTGGAGGGGGGGGAGGAAGGAGGGAAAGGGGAGTGGAGTGGAGGGGGGGAGGAAGGAGGGGAAGGGGAGTGGAGTGGAGGGGGGGAGGAAGGAGGGGAAGGGGAGTGGAGTGGAGGGGGGGAGAAGGAGGAGGGGAGGAGAAGGAGGAGGGGAGGAGGAGGAGGGGGACGAGGGGGGGTTGGGAGGAGAGGAGGGGGAGGAAAGGCATATGTATTGTCTTGATGTATCCGCTTGCCCCCCCCCCTCCCCGTCCGGGCGTCTGTTACCCCGCTGGCTCGGTGGCCGGCCGCCCCCCCTTCTTGGTTCCCCGCTGGCTCGGGCCTCTCCCCCACCATTTCCCGATGGCTCGGCCGCTTCCCTACGCGCCGTCCGCTTGGTCCCCCGATGGCTTGGGGCTCGCTCTTCGCCACCCCTTGCCCCGATGGATCGGCCGGTTCCCCCCGCTTGGTTCCCCTATGGCTCGGCACCCCCCCCCCCCGGCGACCGCTTGGTCCCCCGATGGGTCGTCCGGCCGACGGAGGCACGTGCATGCGGCGGCAGGAAGCGCCATGTGGGGTCCTGGCCTGAGGCGGGAGGTTGCGCGCCTGAAATAGGTGAGTTAAGGGGGACATAATTTAGTGATTATTGTGCGCTCCCCCGCTCGTTCCTGGGCGGTTGAGATGGGACGTGCAGGGGTGTGAGGCAGGAGGGGTGTGAGGCGCAGGGGTGTAAGGTGTGAGGCGCAGGGGTGTAAGGTGGCATTTTGTACTAACTTACCTGGGCGGGATGTGGCGGTGGCGGTTGGTGCACATCGTGTGGTAGGCCATCTTGAAGGGGAGCACGCGGTGTGTGTGTGTGTGTGTGTGTGTGTGTGTGTGTGTGTGTGTGTGTGTGTGTGTGTGTGTGTGTGTGTGTGTGTGTGTGTGTGTGTGTGTGTGTGTGTGTGTGTGTGTGTGTTAGACTGTTAGACCCCACCGGCCAATGAGAGCCGTGGGGGGGCGGGGGGCTGACTGAGCAATCTGATTGGTCCAAGCCTCTGGCCAATCAGATTGCCCATAGGGACAGTGCGAAGGTGCACATACAACGGTTTCAGAAATATAGATATAAAGTACTAGAAGCCATAGTTCTAAGGCACCGCAGAACGACCATCAACGTTTTTCAAATTAGGTTTTAATCCTTTTATTTGTAACGTAAATGAGTTATGAATGAATTATTTGGAGCGTCCTAAATGGACGACTATGGGGAAAAAAACCAAAAAAAAAACCCACACTGGAACACAAATTGGCTAACACATAATGTTGAGATTCATTCCAGTGTGACAATTCCGGTAGAGATATTGATACAATGCAAACTCAGAGACTTCCATTTGGCTCAGTTTACATGGTTCGGCTCAAGTTGGCAACAAAACTAAAGCAATCCTGGCCAATTCACCATAAATTCTTCTTTGCAATCCAACCCAAAAACAAGTTCTATGAAGAACTTCATGAAGAGTTCATCAAGAAATTCAGGAAGAGCCTTATTGATTCGGCACACTTTTTTGCTCATATTATATGCTTTGGTACATTAGAAGCCACTTTTTTTAGGCTGCACCACTTCACCATCGGAAAGTTTTTTCCCATTTGCTACAGTTAACAAGTACCACCTAATTGTACACGACATTCAGGTATCCCCGAATCACTATGGAAACCGATAGTTTACTGCGATGGCACAGAATAGTCAAAACATTCTGCTACAGAGAATGTAGAATGGTATTTTATTGAATGAGATTGCTTAAGGCCACGTTCATGGTGTGTGCTACCGTGCACGTGACCCGAGCCTTTACCTGTAGCGATCTGTGGCCTCGGTAAACGCGACAGGGATGTGTTGGGGTGTGGCCGTGATATCAGAGCTGGTTCGCCCTCATTTGGGAAACCACTCGTGACCCGGCTGTCACACGAGAAAATTTTTTTATTTGTTGCATCGTGAGCGAGAGCGCTTCGGACCACACGCTCTAAAGACAGCCTCAGAGGCACATCATAGCTATTGCTATGCTACCCCAACACGCGGTCGTGTTAACCATAGACGCGGCCTAATGCAGCAACCCCATCTATCCTCCCTTCTCTTTCTTTTAGTTTTCATTAGAAACAGGGAAGGACTGCATTCGTTCTGCAATGGGAAGACTCAGGTTTTGGAAATGCAGTCCATCGCCATTAAAAACAAAGCGACTGCACTGCCTTGTACAGTACATCTAGTTTCTGCAGTTCAACTCTTAACATGCTCACGAAATTCAAAATGGTTGTCAAACTTACTGCAGGTGACCACAAACAAAATCCCCTTCATCTGTATTGAACAGGGATTTAGTATTGGTTTGTGGGACAGCACTTACAGCAGCAACCACACCCCAAAAAAACTAAGAGTTTAACCCTGTTTATAGCTTCCCCACTGCAAGTCTGGCTCTGTTTGTTTAACACGATTCTTAATCTCGGCACCGGGTTCCAGTGCAAGCTCCATTTTGACCTCCCATGGTAGTGTTTTGTGTTAAATGATTGTATATTTCAATAAATGTGGTAGCCAGTCAAAGATTGCACACAAAATCATGGAGCAGAAAGGGTCTGTGTCACAAGTTCTATACCTTACTGTAGTCAAAATCATATTCTGGAACACTGATACAAGTAACCCAGGGGTTCTGAACTCCAGTCCTCAAGACAACCCAGCAGGTCAGTTCAGGATAACTCCACTTCAGCACGGGTGGCTCAATCAGTTCCTGCTTCAGCACAGGTCTGCCACTGTTGCCCTTGTCATAAGATCTTTTATTTGTCCATTTTTGTGCTCTCCACTTGGTCTAGTTGGATCTGTTTAAGTTCAGTCCTTGTTTTATCTAGTAGGTTACTGTTTGAGGGATTGTTTGTGTGTTCTAGTTCAATCAATGTCAGAAATTTCTTTAACTGGTTTAATTTTATTTCTGAATGAGGCTATGGAAAAAAGGTCTCCTTTTATTGATGCCTTATGGCAGCGGTGCACAAACTCCCCACGCAACCCTTACCTGCTGCCTCGTTGGTCGTGCCCCCGGTAAGCAAATTTAGAGGCCTCGCGCTCTTAGCGCAGGGCCCTCCAACCGCTGCACGGCCCACCCCCACCCCCAATAAAGTCTTGCGCCCCCCCAGTCTGCGCACCGCTGCCTTATGGGCTTCCCATAGTGTAGATGGGGCAGAGACCGAGCCATTGTTTAATGTGAAGTAGTCGGATGGCGCTCTATTTCTGGAAACGTCAATATAGAGTTGTTTAATTTCCATTTGTACGGGTTATTTTTGACGACGGAAAGAGAGGACCAAGTAAATAGGGGCATGGTCAGACCAGATTATTGGGCCTATATTCGACTGGGTGGATGCCTGAAGAATATTTTTGGTACCCAGAAAATAATCAATACTAGAGTAGGTCTGGTGTGGTTTTGAGAAGATCGTATAATCCCGTCGACCCTGAGGCTGTGCCCTCCATATGTCCACTAGTGAGATTTTTTATGAACTCTTAACTTTTTTTATTGTTGAAGATTTCTGTACTTGAATTGAGTGCGAGATACCTGGGGTATTAGATTTGTCCTGTTCTAGGACGCATATTGTGTTCATATCTCCTGCTATTATTAGGAGATGAAAAGTTTTATTGGTCTAAAGATTGTAAGACTGTCCTTAGAAAGTCAGTTTGGTTTTCATTAGGAGCGTATGTTTGAGGGACACCGGAGTCCCCGAGAGGGATCCATTTACAATTAGATATCTACCCTCGGGATTTGCCACCACTTTGTCAGCGCAAATGGATGTTATTTATTATTAGAATAGCAACTCCTCTTTAACATGGGAATGACGCAAAGTATGACTGGGGAAATGTGTTCGGCAGGGAGGGGGTATTAAAATGAGTCTATGAATAGAATATCTCCTTATGTTTTTTTAATTAAAGGGAGTGCAAGTCTCTTCTTTCTAACTGAAATCAGGCCTTTGACATTGAGGGATATTAGTTTTATGGAGGCCGCGGTTCACATGGTTTTAGCTTGGATTGAAAGTATGGACCTTCCACTTTCCCAGGGTGGGGGTCTCTTACTTCAAGCTTTTTTTATTGGGGACAGCTCCAGTGTTTGTTGTAAGAAGAATATAACTTAAAATCACCATAGTGATCAGGAATTTGGACTTTTTGACCTTGGGAGACATCCTGGACTCTGTGCATAGGTGTCACATAGAGGGGGCAGAGAACCCTCCGAAACTTGACAACTAATTTTCGTAACAGAAATGGGTCAACATTAAGATACAAACTTCTACATTGCGGCAAGTTTGTAACCAGCACTTGAGGTAAGGCCCAGTGGGGATGGGGGGGGGGGGGGGTTGGGACAGAGAATAAGACAGACTAAAATTTATTTAGAATTTTCTGTACATCAAAATATTCAACCCTACTTTCTACCCTGTCTGTTGCCATCGTGTATTCCATTTTTCACTTTACCTTATATAAAACTTCTTCCTCAAGACTGGTAGGGAGGGAGCTAGGTTCAATCCTACACAACGGGAAAACCAGGGGAGGAGCACCTCATCAGCACCCCACCGGATTCAGAATCGAGCCTTTTGTGAGGAATTTTCAGAGCTCATGGGGAGGGAGAGGGAGAATTTTAACGTAGTATAATACAGGTGTGTGCAAACTTTCCCTCTGCATGCTTTTAGCGGCTCGCACCCTCCTTTTTTTGTCATCGGCATGAAATGACAGCGCACCCCGCTGAAAAATCTTGCCCCCCCCACTTTCTGAGCTTCTGGTACATACACCAACTATAGCAGGGGTGGCCAATGCCCGTCCTCAAGGGCCAACAACAGGTCATGTTCAGTGGCTCAGTCATAATTGCACCAGTGGTACTGAAGCAGAGATATGCTTTAAACCTAACACGGTGGTGGCCCTTGAGTTGGTCACCACTGCTCTAGAGTAATGCAGAAAATTACCACAAAAAAAATAAAATAAGAGTTCTTCACATCCCCCGCAATAAATCAAATTACCAATTGAGATATCGATCGCTAACGTAATAGAGGACCTGCTCCAGATACGTGTTAATACTAAAGGGACTAATTCTATATTCAACGAAGCAAACGTTTCTCTGCTGGTACACATTAACCCTAATGGTTGTCTTACAAACACGTAACTTGGCTTTCCCTTGATGTCCAAGCCTATTCTTGAAGTGTCAGTAGACAAAAAAAAAAAGAAAAATAAATCAGCAATCCTCCAGAAGGAGTACCACTACAATGCTTAACGTTTCCTTTAACATACAGGGACCAACTCCCTCCCAAGAAATGTTTAGGGTTTTATTGTGGGTCAAAACAAGCAGGGAAGGGGGTGGGACCTCCACAATCTATAAACATGGCACCTAGGACTACCAACATGGGCAATGGTCCAAATATAAAAAGCCGCTAACCCACAAAATGGTCGTTGACCTGCCCCATTAGTTCCATATTCTATAGCACAGATAGTAGTAAACCATTAAGAGAAGACCAGTGTGGGACATCTGGGGAACAGCCAGTTATGGATCAAATACACCTTACCGCCTGCTAGTTAATGGAAATTAAAGTTTAGTATACAGTTAAAAGCAGCTGCAATTAAATCCACACCAACTACAGGCATACCCCGGTTTAAGGTCACTCACTTTAAGTACACTCGCGAGTAAGTACATATCACTCAATAGGCTAACAGCAGCTCACGCATGCGCCTGTCAGCACGTCCTGAACAGCAATACCGGCTCCCTACCTGTACCGAAGCTGTGCGCAAGCGGGGAGACTATAAAGCCTGTTACACATGTGTTATTTACATCAGTTGTGCACATATGACAATTGAAGTACAGTACATGCATCGATAAGTGGGAAAAAGGTAATGCATCACTTTAAGTACATTTTCGCTTTACATACATGCTCCGGTCCCATTGCGTACGTTAATGCGGGGTATGCCTGTACATTGCAAGAAATGGGGTCCGTTATTGGAAAGTATTTGAAAAATGACTTATGTGCATATCCGTCACTGGTTCTATGTATGCTAGGCAGCAGATTCTTCATTTGTTTTGTTTCCATTTTGTACATTAGATACATTGACTAAAGTTAGCATGCAGTAATTTAGTTAATTCCTCATAGTTAACAGTTTGTCTGGGTATTTTTTTACAGGTAGAGCTTTCCTTAGTTTCTGTAACACCCTCAAACTGTTTGAAGACAAGAGGATAGATATCTTTTGGTAGCCATGTGTTGGCTAGTAATGCCCTGCACAATTCATTTTGATTTGGCCAGAAAAAAAAAAAAGAAAAAAAACAGTAATATATATATATATATACATATATATATATACATATATATATACACATATATATACACATATATATACACATATATATATACATATATATACACACATATATATACACTAGTAAAACCTGCATAACTGCACACAAGCTGTAACAAGTCTTCCCAACAAAAACCTGTCATCTGCTGCTATATGACAATCATGCACTGTAGTAACCTTGTTGTAATCTATTAAAATCACCAGTTGCTTCAGAAGCTGAAAGTACTCATTTATCATCTTATCCTTCCAGTTTATACAAAAGTATGTAATCACACAACCTGCAAGCTACCACCACTATGGGACTGAACAGCTGCCATTTTTAGGAATGCTAGATGCAAAATGTTAAGTAGGACACACACACACACGACAAAAACAACCAACAATACATAAAACTGTACTACGAGAGGGAAAAAAAAAAAAAAAAAAAAAAAAACAAAAACAAAGCCCCATGGCACCTCTTGGGAATGGGTAACATGATTGCGGATGAGGACTACACTGGTGGGGAATGGGTTTAGTTTTAGGCATCACAGTAAAATATTTTTCAAAAAGGGGCAGTGACTGGAGGGTTTTGTAAAGTGGGTGCAGCCACGTTGGCAGTTTTGCCACCTGTCCGCATGGTCAACCATTCTAGGTTAACAGAGAAGCAGGTTTTCTAGTTTATCTGCTCAATTAATCCTATTTTAGCTAGCTTAAACCTGTGTGGGATAGGCAGTTCAGCAACAGGGTCATAGGAAGCAGATCCGTGGTGGGTGATTCCAGGAGGTATCAAAGCACCATTAGCATCTGTGACGGAACAATAAAGATTGAGCTTGGCTCAGGGAAGTGATGAAAAGGAGGCTGCCGAGGAACCGAGTACTGTGCGCACTGAGAACAGGCCAAGGCTGCCATTGTGGAAGAGCTAGTGAGAAACTATGGAGGCCAGACAGCAGGCCGGTCTTGGAAATAGAGTGGGAAGGGGTGCACCAGTTGGTGGCAGACAGAGGAAGCAGCCCAGTTGGGAAATGTTTGGGTAAACACACACACACACACCCACCCTGTGCTCGACAAGTACCAGTGCGCAAGAGCAGATGCCAGGTGACCTCACAGGCACTGGCAGCAAGGGACCTAAAAAAAAAATGTATGCAGCTGGAGAGTTAACATGCTGGCAAAGAAGAGGATGACAGAAGCGATGTAGACAGATTAAATGAGGGTTCTTAGACCCCCCCCCCCCCCCCCCCCCCATTTGGATTGAGGTTCTGGTAGGCAAGTATGGAGAGGTTAGAGCAGCAAAGGGGAGAGGTTGCTAGTGATCGTATTGGTGAACTGGTCAGGGAAATAAAAGTGTCCATAAGTAAACTTGATAACTGTACTTCTGCTGTTGGGAGGGAAATTGTGGTTAGTAGTGGTCAAGAGACCCATTGGTTTTTGAGTCCCCTAATGTAGCAGACGCCCAATTCAGTAGTATCAGTAACGGTCAAAGTTAGCAAAGGAAAAACTTATAGAAGGGAGAGTTTATGGATATGTGGACATTAATTCTAGATGGGGAGAGGTTGGAATAGTTTAATATGGCAGAGTTACAATTAGATTCACTTGCCAGAAAAAAGCAATTGCCAAAAATATTTGGTAATTGGTTGCAGGTTTCGCTAGTGTTTTTGGGAAAAAGGGCACCGAAAGTGTTTTTTGCACTATTTTGTTATTTAGACATTATCGGCGGTGAATATAAAGGTTTATGGACATATGGCATGGTTGAAATCTGACAAGCTTTTTTTGTTAAAGGTTGCCTAGGAGACTCCATTCCTGTTGGGATGTTTAGTATGTGGATTTAAGGCAGTCTGATGACGCCACAAATACGGTCAGTGTGGCCAGGGGGTACCAGCAGGGAGAAAGGTGGGAGCTCCAATGAGAAAGTCATTGCAGAGGGTACCAAGCAGGCAAGTTTAAGCAAGAGTATGGCATCAGTGGAATAGAGTGATGAGAATTCTCGTCACTGGCGGTGTGGTCTTTCAATGTAAAGATTTTGGGAGGAATGGCTAGCGTTAGCAAAGGAAGTAGATTGTTTAGGGAATGAGGGGGGAGACCGTTTAGCTGATCCATTTGTGCCAGTTGCTCAGATGGAAAATTCCAGGGTAGGGGCTGAAAGAAAAATTAGCATATTTCACCTTTTTGGTTAGTGATTATACAAATAATTTGTTAGTATAATTTAAAATTGGGTTTGCATGATTAAGTGCAACCCCAATTAAATCTTGAATGTTTAATATATGATATTCACCATGTAGGATATGTTCGTAAAGTTATGAAGTGATGCAATTCAGGATGGCATTTGCATTTTTTGGGGCTCCTGGGATTAGTGAGTTGGTTGTGTTGAGCAAGTTGAATAGTATACAGGGCTAGGATATTTAAAATTTCAGAGGCAACTGCTGTAACATTTGTAATTCACAAGTCAAAGACTGATTCTAAATTGAAAATGTGTTCAGGTATCGTTATATGCTTTGGGTGGCAGGTACTGTCCAGTAGGTTTGGTGAGGGCATGTCGGGAACAGAGGGGGAATAGGGGATGATACTGTACATTTTTATTGCATTTGGATAGGTATCCTTTAACAAAGTATCAGTTTAGAGTTTAATAACTTTATATAGCGCCTTTCAAAGTGACATCGTGCACTTCAGTTACACAAATGGGGAGGGGGGGGAGAAAGGTAAGATACAGTACTGCCCCATCCTGTATTGTAATTATTAAATTCCAGACAGGTTGTGGTTCATTAAATGCCTGGGTAAACAGTTAGGCCTTGAGCCCGTTTTTATACATATTCAGCGAAGGGGCCTCTTGAACTGTACAAGGCAGACTGTCCCAAACAGTGGCAGCAGCATGATTAACAGTGTGCATTTTACAAACTTGCGTGGGATGGCTGGAATCATTGGGGGATATCAAGTATTTAAAACATTACCGTAATTATCCAGGAGGTTCAAATGGCCCTCCCCCAGAGTCCAGTAGACTTCAGGATAACTTAAAGCCCCACCAATCTCTCCAGCACATCGTGGTCATGTGATCACACGACACTAACAGAAGGCCGCTTCAGACCACATCTAGCTCTCCACTGGAGCGAGAAACAACTTCCCCTAGAAAATGAGCAAAGCACCCATGACGTATTTACCATGTCATGGGGCACCTGGAGGGGGCTTCACATCACTGTAGGTCAATACATAAAAATTAAGCTGCCTTCTGCTCAAGGCCCCACCTTCTGAAAGCGCGTTCATTACTGGGCTTAAAGACCCAAATTGCTTTTAAATTCTTTGCAGGACTTCTACTACATGTACTTCTACTAGATGTACTGCAGCAGCAGTGTTTGTTCCCTGTGACACGTTCAAGGGAAAAACGTTAGTCTGCTTGCAACGTGATAACGCTGTTATCAGTAGGAGAAATAAATTGTTGCTACATCTCATTACAATATAGCACACAACAGGAACGCTAGAAGAAAAAGCTACAAGCCACAATAAAGTCAAAAAGGCAAGCAATACATTCTAAAATTCCAAAAAGGATTACACAGATATTTAAAAGCAATGTTGCACGTGATCTATGCTAATCTTTCATGAGCCTTTCAATATATAAGAAGCAGGTTACTATAGTACATTGCAATTTGACATTTCATGGCTCAAAAAACAAATACAAAAAAAAAAAAAAAAAAAAAGTACTACAGTGCCATTTATTCCTCTGTAGCTTTCTCAGCAATTATTGCTTCAAAACTATATAGCAGTAGCAGTTCTGCAAGAGGAATCATTGCATGGTGCTTTTAGTGCGCTCATTTAGTAAGGGATTGAACATGTTCCATCTTATCAAACTTTCTCCCTAGCATAATCAAGTTTGGCAGAAGACACAGGGCACCATGGTATAGAGGGCATAGCAGGATCACAACCACTTCTGTAGAAGGGACATAAAGTAATCCTAATGCAAACAAAATTCAGAAGCTATCGACAACACAAAGTATTGAGATATGTATACTGCCCAAGGACATGGAAGAAAATTGGAGAGCAAAGTTTGAGAGCAAAGTTTGAGAAACAATTTCAGAAACGTCAGTTTCTGCAAAGTCGTCAATGACAGGCACCAATGGGTCAATTCCTCCATCCAGCCAAGGTATTGCAATACATACTACTATTTATAAAAAAAAATTAAAAAAAGGGGGGGGCCGCAGCATTTTTTATCCCAGGTCAATTATCCTCTGTCAAAAGCCTTAATTAAAAAGGCAACAATTAACATGAAGTAGCCTGCCATAGAGGACCAACAGAAATATTGGAAGGTACTTTTCCCATTTTCTTCTACAACACCTTTCAACCCAATTTTGCATACACTGATTGAACATACAGTAATGCTTGGCAAGCCTGTGTAGAGACCAGGTTGCTGATTCACAAATTTCCTAGGCAGAAGCATGTACCTTTCCTGCCCATGAAGTTGCCATTGTCCTGGTAGAGTAGGCCTTTAACCCTACAGGTTGTTTGAATGCTTTGCAAATAGTTGCCTTAATCCATCTGGATATTGAGACAACCGATGTCGCTATAACATACCTGGGCCATTCAAAAAGCACAGGCAACCTAGAAGTTTTCCCAAAACATCAGTTCTCTATACATGTTCTCTGTGCTCCAACTAAAGATAGATTGTACCATTGACGGTTCTTGTGACCAGTTTGATTCAGACAAAATTAGGGCAACAATGTCAGATATAAAAATCTAACTACTCAAATTGGAAACAGTTCTCATCACTATCTTGTCCTGGTGTATCTGAAATAATGTTTAAAAAAAAAAAAAAAAAAAAAAAAAAAACAGGCATAGAGTTCAACTCTTCACGCCGATTTAATGCCTGTAAGAAAAACTATTGTTAGAAACTACATAGAAACCTTGTTAACTGATTTCATAGGCAGGTGAATATGTTGTTCTAGAACTCGGATTCAGATTCCACAGAGGATCCTTATTGTAGGTCCAATTCTAAAAACAGCTCTCAAATACAGTAATCGTATTCCAGTCACTTTTAAAGGTAAAATGCACCCAACACAGAAACAGCGTTAGCAACTTTGGCTTGAATCCCTTCTGAAATCTTTACACAAGTCCAATAATAATAATAATAGTAGTAAGGCCTTGCAGCTGCAAAGGTTCCAGTTCTCGTAGTTAAACACCAGAGGAGTATAAACTGTCTACAGATCTGATACTCTAACAAACGTGTTGATAGGACATAATTGAAGAACCCTAGTGCCCTCAAACTAGTGTTATTCCATCCCATCAACTTCAGGAATTGGGAAAAACAAATTCTGCATTCTACCAATGCCCGGCGAATCCACGGCTCTCCTACCAACAAACTTCTTAAATATGCAAACAATGTCCACCTGGGCCAGTACCTAGCCAACAACATAACTTGAGCAGACTCCTTTTGCTCATTACCCACTGAATATGGAATGGGTGTAAATCCCAAGTGATCAAGAAGGCATCACTGGATACAGCTTCCAGGTTGTGCCATCTTAACATACATTAGTACTTTTATGTTGAGTGCTGATGTCACAAGATAGACATCAAGTTGGCCCCATTTCTGTATTAACAGACTGAAAACCTGCTGGTTTAGTCCCATTGCCTTGGTCTATGGTGTACTATACCTGCTTATAAAGTCAACAACGTACTTCCTGTCTCACAAAAATTACAGCAATCGAATGACAGCTCTTTATTTTACAAGAGCCCCGGAATCATTTGCTACTGAAAATAGAGCTCCATTCCAAGCTTGATTTTGTCTTCAACACCATGCAGATCTGAGGAATCAAATCCAATGAGCCCTATTCCACCTTCTCACTGACCTTGATAGAGCTGTATATAGAAATATTTACTCAACTTTGAGCACCTATAAAAGGAAAGTCCATGACCGCCAACTCCGAATCCTTCATATTTAATGTAGTGCTCACTTTTTAATTTAGTTTATGGCTTGTAGAAACCCACATCCACTTGGGCCTCTTATTCAAATAAAGAATATTCCCCAAGCTCCAAAACATTTGTCTTTGCCAAATAATTAGATTTGCCGTCTTAAAGCCTGATCAATTAAGTCTGACCTGTGCCATTTAAAAAACCATGACTGCATAAGCAAAATCTTCTTCCAGTCAGTCAATGAGACTGCAGTAATTATTTGTGCAGAACTTTGCTCATCAGCCATCTTTTTTTATGCAATCTGTGCAATAATCTGTGCAAATAATCTCTTGAGGTAGGTAGCTGGAAACCAACATCGCAGTCTGTACAGCATTTAGTTTGAGACTGCTTGTATAGGCTTCATAACAGAGCTTCTTGCAGAAAGTCTGCTCTTCCTGGTCCCCTGTAACAAACCAATCCCACATGCTGCTAATTTACTATTCACTAGGGGAGGGGGAGTGGGGAATACCTGTCTAAATATCATTTGGTGCCAAAAACGTTCCTCGTCAGACGCACTCATGGCATTCCTGCAGGCTAGAGGCTGTATGGACCATGCGGGTGGTCAGACAGTTCCAGGGGGAAGACTCCTTCCAACTGAGGATAGTGCTGGATATAAAACTTTTGCTGGATCAAGGCGCTATTAAACAGCCAGTCTTGAGGCAAGGCAAAAAAATAAATAAATAAATTAAAAAAAACAAAAAATTGGAAAAGCCCTTTCTTGCTCCAACAGGATGTTATGAGCAGCACGTTTAGCGGAAAATTGTTTTCTTTTTTGAAACTGAAGCCAACCTGAAGATTCACGCGGGTCAGGCAGTAGTAAATTACCTGGGATGGGTAATGCCCACTTTTATAACAGTCGTACAAGTCTTGTCCTAGCTCAGTGATTTAAATTAAACGCGGGATCGCATGAGGCCTCTGCAACTTCTTACCTTGGTTTCCAGCGACGAATCGCCATGTCAATGTGACATCACATGACCCACGCGGTGGCATTTGACGCCAGAGCCGAGGGGTGGCGCGCAGGGATTCAAGTTTGCACACCCGGATTCCAAGGGAGATCAAAAGACCGAGATGACAAGATCGGACAAAAAAAAAAAAAAAATGAAAGTGGTGAACATGGAGAGGCTTGCAACCCCTGTACGGAAGAGATCATTGAGGGGCCATTTATCCAGTAGTGGATAGACAAGGGCTGAAGATAATACCAGAGGGTGACTGTGGGGAGGGGGGGGGGCGCATTTAATAACTTCTGCAGGGGTTTTAATCTCCTAAACACACTAGGCATTATCTGCGAGTAGCAGTTCAAGTGCCTGTTTGCAGCTCAGGCCCATCACGTCACTAATTAAATAATCTTGCTCACCATAGGCATTAGAGGCCCATCAATGAGTGTAGAAAGGCACTACACTGTTATAAGTCTGCCTGTTTTCCAGCGCAGTGCCTTTCTACAGGTAAAAAAAAAATAAAAAAAAAAAGTCAATTACCATGAACATAGGATACAGGAAAACTACCACACAACAAAATTAAATAAATCAACTTTGATCGCATATGAAAATGTGCTAAATTTTAGCTTAAGTGTACTGCCTTCGGTGCAGAATTTTAGAATTTGGTGCAAGAAACCAAAAACCAAGTAGCGTTATTTATTTATTGTTAAATGATTGTACAGCAACAAATTTACTAAATCCTTGGCTGCAAGAGAGGCCAGCAAAGAATTGCAGGTGGCCATGGGGTTGTGAAACAGCTACTAGCCGGTAAAGGGTTAAGTTACCTAAAAAGGTAACAAGAAGGTTGCACTTCTGCCTAAGAGGCACTTTAAATTAAAAGATTAAAACAAGGGTTTACGGACCACAGTATGAAGCAAAGTCAGGCACATAAGGGTTAAAATGGCAAAGCTGTAAGCAAGACTTGCTGTGTCAGCAGTCATCATTGCTACTTTGACATAGTATAAAACATATGTTAGCAGTTCAACAAAAACGGAAAAAAAAATTGGTCTGTAAAACACGAAGCCGCAGCTCGTGTTCAGAACAACCCCCAGCCACCTTAAAATTACACAAGACAGATCTTTTAGGTGTCACTTTGCAATATACACTGGAATCGCAACATAAAAAGACCCGTCTCTAGGCTTAACATTTGTTACACAAGTCTCCATATATGTTTAATAGCCTTCGTTGGCCTCAATATGGGGAAGCTCACTGCGCAGCACAAGTTACAGGGAATATGCATTACACACAACTTTATTTTAGGCTCAGTTGATTATTATATTAATCTTATAGCAGCTATAAAGTTACAGTAATCAAGGTCAAGAATCTATTCTTCAAATGTTCACCATTATGAATGGACTAAGTCAGTAAAAATGTGATTCAATGTCAACACTTCAGAAACAAAATAGTAGGGTATTTTAATCCAAAAGAATAAAGTCAAGGCATTTTGTGAGAGACAAATAGTTGACATACTTGGCGAGATTGCATTTTAAAAGCTTCTTCTGCTTAACGAATCAACACCCTTACTGACTTACAACGGTTATTACCATTGATGACCCCACAGATATGCAAAGCATTTTTGCACGTACACCACTTACAAGCTACAAAAAAATAAAGTAATACTCATTTGTTTTTGCAAACGGACATAGTATTTCAAACCCTTTGCAGCTTTGCTAATTTTTTAACGAATAGTCAAAGGAACTGGGAAAGATTCCAACTCCTATTGGACTGTGCACATTTTACACCAACAACTGACCCGCCACCCAAAAATGGAAAGGAGACTCCCCTGTTGGATATTACTGTGGGGTTGAAGGAAATTGGGATATTTCAGTGGTAAATGAAATGCACAATTTGGCAACAATTGTAGGGGGGCAGCGGGTTACCATGCAGTTTGCCCAGAAAACTTCATTAGATCAGAATGTGCCGCACGACACGACAAAGTTGATTTGATAACAGTATCAAACACCCAACAATGTTCTGAAATCTGGTTCATTTTACAAGGGACTACCATCTTAACATTTATCTGTAGCAGACAATGGTCGCAAAATTAGGTAGAGAAATGTGATTCCGCTGGAAGGTAAACCAGATAATTTCAAAAATAAAAATACGACGGGACATCTATGTAGAACTAATCCTGTAACGCATATGACGACTGCATCCAATGACATGGTTTAAAAAAAAAAAAAAAAAAAAAAATCCATTAAGAATTCCCCCATTATTTCTTTTGCGGCCTCTGGAATAGCAGCAGCACATAACCGGAAAGTAAGCAGAATTACAGCATTTAGAATATTTTCAACCTTACCCATCATTTGAGTCATTGCACTGTAGACAAGCATCCTCATTTCAGTACTTGGACCATTGTAATAATAATTATTGACTGAAGTGTCCAAGCGGAGCAAGTCTGTATCTACTGTACACAGGCCTGGCTCCAGCCAGCCTTCCTTTTTACCTGTGACAACAGATATGAATGCTGCTTACTCCCTTCCAATTATTTATGAGTGTTGTCCAGCCCATGCTCCCCGACTCTAAACATTTTTCTAAATGTTAAGTGGACGAACTAGTAGTGGGCTAGAATCTCCCGATTACTTATCTGATCAGGCAATGTTAAACTAAAAGATCCAGTAAACTAAACTACTCACTGGATCACCCAACTATTGACACCACTTTCTCCAGCAAACTGGATGCTCCTTTCTGCAGACAGGGAACTAATCCATTGGGTAGCCAAACTATAAGTACCACTAGTGGTCCAGGATAAGAGGACCACTTCTATTAAATTTATTTGAAGGAGTTAAAACAAAAATTATAGATCGCCAGCTACGAATTTTGTCACAACTATTCAGCTCAACTATATATAAAATGTAAGTCAAAAAAGAAATATATCTGATGAACTGCATAACATCCACAATACTTGATATGGGTTATATTTCATTTTACTCTTAGGATTTGTCACTCATGTATCAATTCATTTTAGGCAGTACAAATCCAACAATGCATTAGTAGCAGTCGCGCAGGAATTTATCAGTCATTATAATGCTGATTGATAGATCTTGTTCTGTACTTCACACAAGTGAGATCACTATAGTAATTCATGCCACCGGCCACCACCCCATCAGTGACAGAAAAACACAGTTACACACTGCAGGAAAGACGCATGCAATTTCTTCCTGTATCCCATTTAGTCTACACAGAATACCCAACCAAAATGTGTGGTCCGCATGTCGGTCCCACCCCCACCCAGCCAAAATAAAATATATTATATACACACACCTCAATTAACTCTGTTAATTGTCTGAAAGGTTTATTTAAAACATTATATAAACCCACTTATCCTAAACAAAGTTACCAGGTTTCATACATCAAATGTACACACAGGGGTTGCTGTACACCTGGCATGAAGCATGTGTAAGAACGAACACGCACGATAAGTGCATCAAGACATAACATTGGGAGAAAAGGCGTCCCTGCCACACAGCGAATATTTCCCACACACAAACATTCAGATCCACGCGCAGTGCCCCCGCACCGCCTCGCGTGTACAGCGGTCAGCAGAAGACAATATTAAGTTGAACTTACGAGGATCCAACTACTCCCTGCAGCAAGCAAGACACGTTTGTTTTGAGCCTCGCCTTTCACGTGTTCTTTCTATTTACTATCAGATCCCTGCTGCCAATGCCCAGCCTCCCCTCCCTCCCTCCCGCTCTCTGGGGGTGCAGGAAAATACTTGGCAGTCGGGACAATCATTGCAAATGCTTAAAATAAACCACTCAGCGAGAGATGTAGGAGACTCCCACTCCGCCGTCCCCTCCCCCTCCCAAAAAAAAAAAAAAACCACCCCATTCAATCTTACCCTCCCCTTCGGAGGGCAGGATCTTCTGTGAAGAAGGATTTAATAACGTTTAAAAAAAAAATATGTTTATATATATATATACACACACACACACACACACACACTTTTATAAACAAGATCTAGTGAAGCCCAGGAGTATTCCCAGCCCCCCTGCTCTAGTTTCATACTGCATATGTATTAAAGGGGAAAAATGCAATTTCAGTTGAACTAAAAAAGGTTTTTAAAGTAACACGCAGCAGCACTGCAAAAGTATGGTTACCATTAAGTAACACTGCACGGGGGGGGGGGGGGCGAGGTGGATTTTGCAGTCAATATTTTGGAGGCGTTGCATTTTGCAAACATCACACGTGGAATTGATGCAATATCAATAAAAAAAACACTGCATGAGTAGGATTACCATGTGGTGACAGCCATAGGACTTGGCAGACACTTATGCAGTGCTAGGGGACTTGCTCGAGTTTAAGAAGCAATTGTGATTGATCCTTAGACGACGAAACACCTCATCAGGAAGGTTAATATGAATGTTAGCCAATTAAAACCGAATGTCTTCAGTGCCTATATGGCGCGACACACACAAACACACACACACACACACACACGTCTGCGCCTTTAAAAACCTTAAGTGAATTTGGATGCACAGGCAATAGGGTACTTGAGTAATGTTGCTGCCATCTGAGAACGTATGAGGCGGCCAATAACCCGTAGATGATGCCCCCCCCCCCCCTCGAAAATACTAAAAACACGTCATGAAGAGGTTAACCAGATCATTTGCACAACCAGTGGGTTAGTAACCTTAGCTGCACAGATTGCTCCTCCAACTTCCCACACCTCTCTCCAAGTAGACAGAGCTATGAAAAGTGGATGGGGGGTTGCCCGCTTCCCAAGTTGTCCCTGGCCTCTTGGAAGAGTGTACTTGGGACGTTTGTACTGCCCCTCCATCAGCTCCCAGGGCTGGTAACAGCCCGGCCTCCCAGGCAGAATATCAGCAGAGCACAGGGAAACCCCGAGCACGCGTGATGGTTTGGAAGTCTTCTCTCCACCCCTTATCCCCCCGCGCTCCCTAATGACCCCCCGACTGTGAGGTTGCCTGACTCAGCTGCAAATAGGATATCAAAAGCCCCAAAGTACATGAACTTATTGAGAGATATATAGATATATACTTACATTTACATGCATTCAACAGGACGAACTACAAGTTGTATTAAAATGTTACCTGCTAGATGTTCTGTGTCCAAGGGGCCTTGATCACAAACAAACCAGCTAAAGCAGTGAATCATCAAGTGGGCTATTCACCCCCTTGCCACCTTCTCAGTCTTCTTTACTTGCCAGACACTTTTTTTTGTTTTTTTTTTTCCAACTCCACTTAGTAAAGCAAGACACCACCCTCCCAACACTTAACAAAAAAAAAACCAGATCTTTTCCAACAGAAAAAAATATATATATTAAAAAAAAAAAACCTTGATGGTGGATATATTACTAGCCTCGCTGGAATATATTTGTATCCTCTAGGTTTCCTAGATCTTCACATGCCCCACGGATTCCTATGGCTCTTTGCTGCAGGATTTTGTCTCTGCTGTGCACTGCCCAGACTCAGCTGACTCCTGTGCTCAGGATGCAATACCGCCACCTCCCCCTGCTCCTAGCCCCAGGGCCTTTTAAACCCTCCCCTTCTCGGCTCACTACTAAATCGGGAGCGAGCAAGGGGGTGGGAACGTGAGTGCACCAAGACAGGGCAAGGAGAGAGGGAGTGCGAAAGAGAGGAGGAGGAGGGGGGGGCGACGAGAAGAAGTGAGAAAAAGAAATGGAAACACAGAGGAAAAGAGCAGGGTTACAGACAAGACGAGGGAGAGAAAATGCAGTCTAGCAAAGCAACACAAGGAAGGGGAGAACAAAGACAGGAAGGAAAATAAGGAGAGGGGAGAAGAAGAAAACGATAGGGAGAAGGAAAAGACAAGAAAGGACAAAGGGGAGAGAGAAAGAGTGGGGTCGACTTCAATCAGAAAGAGAGAATGAATGAGAGGAAGAAAAGTGTGTTGTCAGTGAGGGAGGTAGACAGGGTAGCTAGAAAGGGAGGAGGAGTAGGGTATCGCATGCACATAGAGACACATGGAAGAATAACACAGGAAATCTAAATACAAAGCGAGAGAGGTTAAAGAAGGTAGTTCTACACACAGAAAGTCGGACAGATTTTATGCATGGGGACATGAGATTTGAAAACTAACAGAGTTTAGATACATTGCAACAGAAAGGTATACACACATGTACATAAATAGTGCATACAAGACTTAATAGAGAGAAGTTAAAGAACTACAAACATCAACGTCCACACATAGGTTTGGAGAGAGTATCTCATAAAAAGCTGTATATCAAGCCTACTGTTTGCAAAGCTTTACTGTTGTAATGTGTAAATATTGGCATCAGTTTCTATTTCTGTACACACTAGCAATACTGGAAAACGTCCTGCCATACTAATAAAGTTCTGCTTAGTTTCATTTACAATTACAATTGTACTGCGCTACAGAATGGTATAACACTCAAAGAAAGATTGAGTTCACACACACACACACACACAAAACTAGTCCATGTACACGGCACTCACCAATGCTTTAGTTTATTGTTGTAACACACAAAGAAAGGTTGCATTCACCCAGAGATACACACATTGTGTGTGGGTGTGTGTTGTATGCACTGAGTTAAGTTATGGTGAGTACAAAAAGTAACAAAAATCCTCCACAGCAAAGCATATAGCAAATGTAAATATACTGTATGCTCATTTGCATGTCTTAGGCAGGTCTGCAACCCCGCCTTTCACCATTATCACCCAGCACACAGCACTGCCACTGCAGCAAGGGAACTGTGTGCTCATTTGCATGTCATTTCCCAGAATCCCTTGCTGCAGTGGAAGTGCTGTGTGCTGGGTGATAATGGTGAAAGGCAGGGTTGCAGACCTGCCTAAGACATGCAGATGAGCATACAGTTGTATTTACATTTGCATATTTGCTTTGCTGTGGAGGGTTTTTGTCACTATAATATATATATATATATATACAGTGTTCGACAAACCTATACATTTGCTCGCCCCGGGCGAGTGGATTTAACCCCCGGGAGAGTAAATATTGGCCCAAGCAGCACACATTTGGTACTAGGTGGCGAGTAGATTTTTTTGTGTGGCGAGTAGATTTTTTGGTGATTTGTCAATATATATATATATATAAACAAAAGCTTGAGAAAGGACCGTAGGGTCTGAAACATCTAAGTGGGCTGTAGAACGTCTGTTTTTTGTGTGTGTATATATATATACATTTTAAGTTATGGTGGGTGAAAAAGGCAACAAGAAATCTCCACCGTATTGCATGTAGCAAATAAGAAGATCACTTGTGAGCACATTCACATGTCTTAGGCTGCGTCCAGGGTTGCAGCAGCCGTGCGGAGGCGCGCTGAGGCTGAGGGAAAGCGGGTGCTTTCCCTGGCCTTGGTTAGCGCGCCATCGGGGGCGTGTCGGGGGCGGGCCATTGACATCACGGAGCTGGTTCGCCCTCATTGGGCGAACCTCTCACGTGACCAGCCCTGCGCTCCCGTGAGCGCTTGAATCTAAAAATTTTCTAAGACCTACGCTTCCGCACGCTTGCGGAAGCGTGCGCGAGCCCCTGCTAAAGCCACTCTCATTGCGGCTGCAGGGACTCACTGGTAATCGAGAGCGCGCCTCAGCACAGGTCAGTGCCTATGCGCTGACCATGCCCGAGGCCTTTGGCTGTGTCCCCACTGGCGTTGCGCGCGCTCATGCTTGGAGAGCACTTCAAGCAAGAGCGCCCGGTGTCCTCTGATTTACGCAAGCGCATCCAGGGGGAGGGCAGCATTGTGGGCCAGCTAAGTGCGCGGGGAAGTCCGATTTTTTTGTTTTGGTAAGCTCCGATCGCGGGTGAGTATGTGTGCCCACGCACAAGCACGCGCGGCGTGAGTGGGAACATAGATATTTATATATATGTAAGTTAACGCGGCAAGCACCGCCCGCTCAGCACTAGCGGGGATGCAGCCTCAGCCTTTTTCACCCCCCATGACTTAAACCATGATGGTATACCCTACAGTCTTGAAAATTGCAAAGCCAGCAGTACAACCAACTTCACACTGATAATACCCATTAAGTTTGAAACATGTCTGTGAATGGTTTCTCTGGCTTTGCATCGGATTCCCATGCTGTGCTTTAAAGCTGTGTTAACAGCGAGCATTAGCTTATATGGGCTCCATGTAACAATGGTTTTTCAGGCAAAAGGTAACACGGTGTGCTCATTTGCATGTCATTTCCCAGAATCCCTTGCTGCAGTGGAAACACTGTATGCTGGGTGATAATGTCGAAAGGCAGGGTTGCAGACTTGCCCAAGACATGTGAATGTGCTCACGAGTGATCTTTTTATTTGAGATATATATATATATATATATATAAATAAATAAAATCACCCCTGAGAAAGTTTCCAAGAGCAATGAAACGTGTAGGGTTAATTATTCAGGTATAACCCTATATCAAGCAATTTGCTAGTGCTACTAGCTGTCACGCCTGTATGCCCGCAGACCTGGCAGGACCCCATTACTGAGGTGGGAACGGTATTACACCACACACCCACAGCAGTGGGAGCAAGCCCGGAGTGTGGTATAGCATTGCTGGGCCTGTAGAGAGAGTGGTTAATGATACTTGCAACGTCTGTTGGTGTAGGCGTAAGAATGGTCATATCCGTGTGCCAATGTCCAGGGGTCCAGAGAGTAGAGTCGTCAGGGTACAAAGCCAAGTCCAAGGATGCCAGAGGGTAGCGAGGTACAGTTCGTAGCAAGGTTCAAGGGGTACAGAGAGCAGGGTAGTCCAGGACAAGCAGGGGTCAAAGCCAGGGAAATCCAAAGTAAACACAGGAGTAGGATACATCAGGGACATAGAGGGAGCATAGCATAGGTCATCACACACAGGGAAACAGGAACTATGCAGAGCGACGATAGAGAGGACAGACAGGGATTATAAAGGGAGACACACCAGTAGGAGAGAGGGAAGGAGCAGTGAGAGAAGTGGGAGACGACAGGGATAGGTCAGGGAGAGAAGAGGAGACAGAAGGGGCAGTCAGGGGAATTGCCTGTAGGGACTGGGAGGAGGAGTCAGGAACGAGGCAGGCCCGATAAGAGGAGCGTGTGCACGCGCCCTCTGTAAGCTGAGGGTGCGCACGCAGAGGCTGCGACAGGGAGATGGCAGACAGGGACCGGGAGGAGGAACAGGAAGGGCGACAGGACTCAGACGAGGAGCGTGTGCACGCACCCTCCGCAAGCTGAGGAAGCGCGCGCACAGGCCGCGTCACCAGGCGCACGGAGCGCCGCGGGTACCCTGATGGAGGAAGGCAGAGGAGCGGACGCAGCACGCAGGGTAGGTGAGGCACTGGCCGCGGGCATAGCGGGTGTCTGGGAGCGGGGAGCGTCACTGCAAGGGCTCGGGGACCGCGTGGGCGCGCGAGACCTGCGGGGCATGCGCTGAGGCAGTGGGGTAGAGAGAGAGGTAGATGGAACGGAACGTGAGTGGGAAAGGGTAGAGTGATTGGAAGGAGATGGGACAGAGGGAGAGAAAGAAGGGGAACGAATCCCCTGAACCGTCACAGTATCCCCCCCTTGAGGATCGATCTCTGAGCGATCCAACCAAGACTTGAGTGGGAACTTTTGGTGGAATTGAAGGAGTAGTCTCGGGTCATGGATGTGACGTGCTGGTACCCAGGAACGTTCTTCCGGACCATAGCCCTTCCAGTGGACCAGGAACTGGAGTTTGTTTTTGGACCAGCGGGAATCGATGAGTGACTGGACTTCATACTCCTGTTGTCCTAGGGTGGAGACCGGATTGGGTTTCCGAGAGGGGACAGGAAAATGAGGACTAGGTATAAAGGGTTTAAGAAGGGAAGTGTGGAACACGGAAGGAATCTTCATCGTGGGAGGCAGGTCGAGACGGCAAGCCACAGGATTAATTTTCTCCAATATTTTGAATGGACCTAGGAATCTAGGAGACAGTTTGGGTGATGGTGTTTTAAGCCTTATATTT
Source organism: Ascaphus truei (assembly GCF_040206685.1). Classification (NCBI taxonomy): domain Eukaryota; kingdom Metazoa; phylum Chordata; class Amphibia; order Anura; family Ascaphidae; genus Ascaphus; species Ascaphus truei. Next base: position 315,059,514 of record NC_134484.1, read on the forward strand.
TTTTAGGATAACCACACCCGGTCGCCAGGTTTGAAAGAAGGCCCAGTTTGACGACGATCTGCCTTGGTCTTTTGTTTGGCAACCGCAGATTGTAAAGTCTTGAGTATCCTTTTCCAAGATTCTTGTAGATTGGCAACATGAGAGTCGGCCGCGGGAACGCCCGAAGGGGAAGGCGAGAGAGGAAGGCTACTGGGGTGGAAACCGAAGTTAATAAAAAAAGGAGACTCCTGAGTAGACTCGTTTTTAAGGGAATTTATAGCAAATTCGGCCCATGGCAAAAGGTCCACTCAGTTATCTTGTGAGTCCGATATGAAGCATCTTAGATATTGTTCAAGAGTTTGATTCATCTTTTCTGTTTGACCATTGGTTTGAGGATGGTATCCAGAGGAAAACAAGAGAGAGATACAGAGTCTTTGGGAAAAAGCCCGCCAGAACTGATGAACTGTGATCCATGGTCAGAGACAATAGAAATGGGAACGCCATGTAACCTGAAAATTTCTTTGGAGAAGACATCAGCCAAAGTGGCAGAGTTAGGGAGACCCTTGAGGGGGATAAAGTGTGCTTGTTTAGAGAACCTGTCTACTACGATCAGAATGGTGTTCATCCCTTTGAAAATGGGCAGTTCAACAATGAAATTCATCTAAATATGTTTCCAGGGATGTTCCGGAATGGGGAGAGGCAAGAGAAGTCCAGAACGTTTGTGATGGAGTGTCTTACTCTGGGCACATACAGGACAGGCGGTGGTTAAATCGAGAATGTCTTGGTTCATCTTGGGCCACCAAAAAGTCCATTTAATGAGATCTGCCGTCATTTTGAAGCCTGGATGACCGACTGCTCTAGAAGAATGACCCCAAAGTAACACTTTATGGCGAAAGCGAGGAGCTGCGTATAGGCGTCCTTCTGGTACCCTGAACCTGCTGGGAATGTGAGCTTGAGCTTTGTTGATTTCGTCCAACACATCAAAGTTGTTAGCAGAAATTATACACTCGGCAGGAAGAATAGGCTCCGTGGTTTCATTAGCTTCGGTTTCGGTGGCGAACTGACGAGAGAGAGCGTCCGCTTTGACATTTTTGGTACCAGGAATATATGAGATGGTGTAGTTAAAGCGGGAAAAGAAGAGTGACCAGCGAGCTTGGCAGAATCCCAGACGACGAGCCCCCTCAATATATAACAAATTTTTGTGGTCAGTGAGAATAGCAACTGGTTCTTCGGAACCCTCCAAAATGTGTCTCCATTCTTGAAGAGCCAGTTTGATGGCCAAAAGTTCACGATTACCAACATCATAATTCCTTTCGGCAGATGAAAATTTCCGTGAAAAAAAACTACAGGGGTGAAGTTTCTCTTGGGGAGAAGTCCTCTGAGATAGGACTGCGACTGCGCCGGCTCCTACGTCCCAGGCGTCGACCTCCAAAATGAAGGGGAGGGAGGTATCCGGATGACAAAGGATGGGTGCAGAAACGAAAGCCTTCTTGAGAGCCTCAAAAGCAAGAATAGCCTCTGGAGACCAGGACGAAATATCAGCGCCCTTCTTGGTCAATGCGGTGATAGGAAGAGCATAGAAGAATTTTTTTTGATGAATTTCCTGTAATAGTTGGCAAAGCTGAGAAAACGTTTGGTATGTTGAATGTGTTCCTCCAGATTTTTAGAAAAAATAAGAATGTCGTCTAGGTAGAACATGACAAATGTTCCCAATACATCGGCAGGATGGTCCCAGGAATGAGATCGATAGGACAATCGTAAGGACGATGGGGAGGAAGAACCTCCGCTTGTACCTTGTTGAACACATCCAGGTACTCATGATACATGGTAGGCAGGGTCAATCGATTGGAAGAAACGGATTTCAGGCCGGCAAGCACCGCAACAGGAGACTCCGCAGAAACAGCATCTGCGGACGAGGGCCACTGGAGAGGCAGAGTACCGGACCAGTCAATGCGCGGATTGTGGAGTTGAAGCCAAGGCAATCCTAAAATAATTTGCACCGTGGGAGATTGAAAAATATCGAAGATGATTACCTCCTTATGACCATCAGCCAAGGTCAATGTAAGAGGAATAGACTCCCAAATGATAAATGCCGGCTGGAGTGGTCGGCCGTCGATGGCCTCGAAGCCAATGGGGGTCTTCCTTCTGACCATGGGGATTTGATTCTCCGACGCGAACTTCTGGTCCAGGAAATTACCACCCGATCCTGAATCGACGAAAGCTTCAACCTTCAGAAAAAGGTTCGGACCCTCCAACGTGGCAGGAAGCAGAAACTTCTTTGGGAGAGCTTCGGGAGGAGAGGGGCAAGGAGAGACAGTACCAGTAGAAGCCCCTCTACCTTTACTGGGTGTGCCCGTTTCCCGGCTTCAGGGGACAATTCTGGAGACGATGTTCCGGAGAAGCACAGTAGAAGCAAAGTCTATTCTGGCGACGCCGCGCTCTCTCCGTTGCCCGAAGTTGCTGACTGCCGACCTGCATCGGTTCCGGCGACTCCAGTGCCAGGAGAGGTTTTTTTTGTTTGTTTTTTTTTCCTCACGAGAGGGTACACCCTCTCGCTCATCGGATCCCAGTCCACTTCAGTGGATAGGGAGCTTGCCCTTGGACTGTCCAACCGAAGTTAGACCCGCCCTCAGTGCCCAGTTTCCCTGGAGGTTTCAGCCCGAAAGCCTAGGTCTCCATGGACATTGATGCCTTCCTCCGTTAGGATTCAGGACATCCGTCTCTTCCTCCCTCTGGCCCGAGGCCCGCAAGGGAGTTCACATCATATCCCCTCTTTCGAGGGTTGTGCGGGTGCACCCCAGCCCCGAAGGGCTGGTTGTTCGAATGCTATCCCCCCTTAGCCCGAAGGCTCAGGGGTTCTGTGGTCCGGGGCCTGGACACCACCTCTCAACGAGCTAGAGGGCCAAATGCTTGCCACAGACCTTTCCTACTGGAGCCCCATGTAGGATAGTACTGCATTTGGTCATAGCTGTGCAGGTCGAGAGGAGCACTCATCTCGCCTTGATCTTAGCCAAAAGGCCGAGAGAGGTGTTGTAGGCGACCTGTGAGAAACAACAGAAGAAGGAGAGCGAGAACAGTGCCTTTCGTGCCGTCGCTCCTGAGTACGCTGATCCATGCGTACACTCAGGGTGATCAACTCCTCCAGGGAAGAAGGCCGGGCATGAGTAGCTAGGTCGTCTTTCAACGTATCTGAGAGTCCGTGCCAGTATGCGGCGGTGAGTGCCTCATCATTCCATTGGACTTCAGCGGCCAGCGTACGGAACTCGATGGCGTATTTGGCAGCCGATCTTCGGGCCTGTGAAATGTGAAAAAGAGAGAAGGCAGTTGTCTCGCGCCGTGCAGGAGTATCAAACACAAGTTGAAATTCACGTCTGAAGAGAGAGTACTCTTGCGTTACTTCACTTTTGCGCTCCCATAGGGGGGAGGCCCAGGCGAGAGCGTCTCCGGTGAGCAAGGTGTATACATATGCTACTTTAGCACGAAATTGTGAGGGGACATCTCAAACTGCACCTCACATTGGTTTAAGAAACCGCGGCAGGCGAGGGGGTCCCCATCGTAGCGATTCGGAGAGGCCCAGGGTTGGCGTAGGTTGTAGCCACCGGTGGCGTAGGAGCCATGGGACTCTCCTGAAGGGAAAACGTGGCCAATTGCTGGGAGACAGTAGACATCTGGTTACTGACAAATTGTAAGGCCTCCATGGAAATACTTGTACCCACCCCAGGGGGGTCTGCGTTTGTTGGGCTCTGCATAATGTCACGCCTGTATGCCCGCTGACCTGGCAAGACCCCAGTACTGAGGTGGGAACGGTATTACACCACACACCCACAGTAGTGGGAGCAAGCCCGGAGTGTGGTATAGCGTTGCTGGGCCTGTAGAGAGAGTGGTTAACGATACTTGCAACGTCTGTTGGTGTAAGCGTAAGAATGGTCGTATCCGTGTGCCAATGTCCAGGGGTCCAGAGAGTAGTGTCGTCAGGGTACAAAGCCAGGTCCAAGGATTCCAGAGGTCAGCAAGGTAGAGTTCGTAGCAAAGTTCAAGGGGTACAGAGAGCAGGGTAGTCCAGGACAAGCAGGGGTCAAAGCCAGGGAAATCCAAAGTAAACACATGAGCAGCAGGGACACAGAGGGAGCACAGCATAGGTCAGCACACACAGGGAAACAGGAACTATGCAGAGCGATGATAGAGAGGACAGACAGTGATCATAAAGGGAGTGTAGACGGACGTTCACAGAGGTACACAATTGGAGACTTTATAAGGTGAAATTATAACGAGGCTTTATTGTGCCTTTTCCTTAACATTAGGAAACCATCCAAACAAGGGGGAAACAAAGCTTCTATTCACTTGGGAGTATTTCTAGTGAAATACCATGCAATCCACAACTCCCTTAGTTAAGCATGTCTCCCAGCCCCAAAACATATAGCATGAAATAAGCAGATATAAGAAGTCTCTTAAGAATGAAAGTCTTATCTGTTCCTTGGAGGGAAAATCTTCTCTGGTTCAGCTCCCTTCCCTCAGGGTGTGTCAGCATTCAGGTTTAGAAGTTTTCCCTGTGTCTTGTAAGCAGCTCTGCTGTTTCTTCTGGCAGGGCTCAAGACATGGTCAGCTCCAGAGATCTGTGTTCTCTTGGTCAGTCTCTCCTGGGAGACTCAAGAACCTCTGCTCTGTCTCCAAAGTTCATCTCACATATGAGCTAAGGAGTCACTTCCTGTCTCAAAGGCAGGCTTTTTCTACCACCTGTAATCAGGCAGGTGGTGTTAGTTAATTTGCTACCAGCAGTTAACCACCAGCACACTGCTGGATTAAAGGCACATTTGTGAACAGGGATAAGTCCCCTGTTACAGGGAGACACACCAATAGGAGAGAGGGGAGGAGCAGAGAGAGAAGTGGGAGACAACAGGGATAGGTCAGGGAAAGAAGAGGAGGAGACAGAAGGGGCAGTCAGGGGAATGGCCTATAGGGACTGGGAGGAGGAGTCAGGAACGTGGCAGGCCCGATAAGAGGAGCGTGTGCGCGCGCCCTCTGTAAGCTGAGGGTGCGCGTGCACAGGCTGCGACAGGGAGATGGCACGCAGGCACCAGGAGGAGGAACCGGAAGGGCGACAGGACCCAGACGAGGAGCGTGTGCGCGCGCCCACTGCAAGCTGAGGGAGAGCGCGCACAGGCCGCGTCACCAGGCACGCAGAGCGCCGCGCCACGGGTACCCCGATGGAGGAAGGCAGAGGAGCGGACGGAGCCGCCAGGGAAGGTGAGGCACTGGCCGCGGGCATAGCGGGTGTCTGGGAGCGGGGAGCGTCACTGCAGAGGCTCGGAGACCGCGTGGGCGCGCAAGACAGTGGGGTAGAGAGAGAGGTAGACGGAACGGGACGGGAGTGGGAAAGGGTAGAGGGATTGGAAGGAGATGGGACTGAGGGAGAGAAAGAAGGGGAAGGAATCCCCTGAACCGTCACACTAGCGCAGTGTATTGGTGTAACAGGGGACTTATCCCTGTTCACAAAGGTGCCTCTAATCCAGCAGTGTGGTGGTTAACTGCTAGTAGCAAATTAAGTAGCACCACCTGCCTGATTACAGGTAGTAGAAAAAGCCTGCCTTTGAGACAGGAAGTAACTCCTCCCTAGCTCTATAGAAAAAGAAAACCTGGCGCCAAATGTTCATATGGAAAGTCCTGTGATCTCCAAAGAATCCGCATAAATGCTTGACAGGCCTGTCAAGCATTTATGCGGATTCTTTGAAGATCACAGGACTTTCCATATGAACATTTGGCGCCAGGTTTTCTTTTTCTATATGTGGTTTCTGTTTGTACTGGGCAGTAGGTACTAGGCAGCCTACCTTTATTTAAAGGGTATTGTTTATAACTTGTTTTTTTAACACATTAGCGCTTTAGTCAAATTTTCTTTTGTCCTCCCTAGCTCTGACTGAGAGCTGACCTTTGGAGAGAGAAAGCAGAGGTTCTTGAGTCCCAGGAGAGACTGACCAAAAGAAACCCAGATCTCTGGAGCTGAGCGGTCTTGAGCTCTGCACAGCAGAGCTGATTTTCAAGACACGGGGAAAACTACTACACCTGAAGCTGAACCAGGAAGTGAGATTTTCCCTCCAAGAAACAGATAAGACTTTTATTCTTAAGAGACTGCTTATATCTGCTTATTTCATGTTATATGTTTTGGGGCTACGAGAACTGCTTGACTAAGGGAGATGTGAATTATTGCATAGTGTTTCACTAGAAATACTCCCAAGTGAATGGAAGCTTTGTTCCCCCCCCCTGTGTTTGGATAATTTTCCTGATGAAAAGGAACAGGCACAATAAAGCCTATTATAATTTCACATTATAAAGCCTCCTAATTGTGTACCTCTGTGAACGTCCGTTTACAATTGGCCTTATAGTACTATTCAGTCATGAGACGTTTAACAGCTGATGGAATCTCCTACCGCCGCCTGACGTCATGGAATCGAGATGAGGAGAGGAAAGACCGCGAGAGTCTTCAAAGCTATACCGGAGCACATCAGAGGGGAAAGAAAGACGTTGTGTCTGTTCATATGTCTGTCTAAGGCTAAGTCCATAGTGACTTTAGCCGTGCGGAGGCGCGCTGAGGCTGAGGGAAAGCGGGTGCTTTCCCTAGCCTTAGAGCGCGCGCCATCCGTGGGCGTGTCGGGGGGTGGGCCAGTGACGTCACGGAGTTGGTTCACCCACATTAGGTGCACCGCTCACATGACCGGCGCTGCGCTCCCGTGAGCGCCGAAACGAAAAATTTGTTAAGACACACGTTTCCGCAAGGGTGCGGAAGCGTGCGCGAGACCCTGCTAAAGCCGCTCTCATTGCGGCTGCAGGGGCTCATTGGTAAGCTTGCGTGCGCCTGGCGCTGACCATGCCCGTGGCCTAAGGCTACGCTTATAGTGCCGGCGACGCGACGGTCAGGCGACGGTCGCTGGAAAATCAAATAGTGATGACTTTCTGCGATCGCGACCAATCCGTTGCTCCAACGTGCCTTCGCATCTCGCTTACTATAAGCACATGCAATGGCGGCAATGTATTTGTTTTGCCGTGACATCGCGTCGCTGTAGCCGGCACTATAAGCGCAGCCTGATTGACCGTGTGGTGGAATATACCCACACTGCTGATTTTACACTGCTACACTGTAAGTAGCTCTCATCTGTTGCGCAAATATAACTTTTTATCAGTACTTCACCATATGTGTTTTTTTTTTCTGTTATTCACAGGACTATACTCCATTGGGATCTATTTACACAACAAGGACTCCATTAACCAATTTGTACATTTGTACCTTAATTTCTTATACTACCTATTTTTGCTCCCTCTGTCTATATTGTTTTGTGATATATACAGTAAATATATACAGTATATATTGACATCAGTGATGTTGCCAGGTTCTCCGTGCTGAGACGGAGTTTTCGCACTACTAACTCTGCATTTGCAATGAATTTTCAAAATTATGGACTTTACCCTTGTACATACGGTCAATGAAATTGGACTTATGTACATCTGAGGTGTGAGGTCATCCTCATCTGTTGGAGCTGGCTGGTGACTATAATCTACCAACACTACTTTTAAATCTGTTACACTTGTAAGTGCAACTGTTATCTTTTTATATTAAATTGCTGTTACTGCTTACGCTATAAAGCGCGCACTCTCTTCTTTCTCTGAATGAGGTTCCGTCCCTTTGAAAGCTGCCAGAGTCTCCTATGGCTGCGGTCCCACTGCGTTCTACAACGCAGGGCTCGGCGTGCGCTGTACGAACAAGTACCGCCCCTCACTGGGGTTGGGCCCACTACGTACCTTGGCACACATTTGGCAGCCACGCTCTACGAATGTTTTTTCCAAATACAACAAAGTTGTATTTGCAACTTGCGATGGTGGCGTGGCCACGCCCCCCCCTGCAGTTTAGCCAATGAGGGTGAACCAGCCGCGTGTGGTCATGGCCACGCCCGTGCAAAACCCCGCCATTCCCCCCTCCTCCCCGTCACAATCTCTGCCTATCACCACAGATTGCGGTGAAGTGCCGTGCACGCGCAGCCCCCCGCCGGGCGCGCGTGCTACAGTGCAGACTGGAACCGCGGCCTAAGTGTGTTGGTCTCATTGTACTGGGATATATATCCTTATTTCCCATTTTGGTTTTAACATTTGAACTCTTGGACATTTATCCTTGGTGCTTATGCATTATCATTTGCACTAGATTTATTCATTGGGTTGTGTTTTTTGTCACTCCATTAATAGTGATTTAATTTTCACCTGTTATAATCTTTCTCTTAATATATTTAGGTGCACCACTTTCCTGGATGTTTATATATGTATTTGATATTTTTACATTCATGTGTGTTCACTCTTTTGGCGCTAGCAGACTTTTTGTAGTTACTCTACACTGTAGATAATCGCACGAGTTGTGAAGTCATACTGTATGTGACTTACATTAACCCTTTTGCTGGCCAAAGTTAATGCAGGGCATTGCTTTGTAACTTGTTGCAGGACCCTTGGGGTAGTGAAAGAGTTAGGTCATTTAAGTTACGTTTTTATTCAGTGACTACCTATAAGAATATTTGTTCTATCAGATTTTAAATACATTTGTTTTCACTTGTCACCTTCATGCCTTTTAACCTATTCAGTTGTGTCAACAATACAGCAACCAAGGGGTTAACTTTCAGTTTTAAACTACTTTTTCTCTGACTTCTGTAAGGTCACCTGGGTTAACTTGGTCTTTGCATTAATAGGTCAAAAAAATGGATGAAAAACAATATGTTGATAATAGTAATAACTGATGAAATTATACAGATGTACTAGTGACATGACACAATCGCTAGGTCAGGGGTGCTCAACTTCAGTGTTCAAGCCTCCCCCCCCCAACAGGTCAGGTTTTCAGGGTATCCCTGCATTAGCACAGGTGGCCCAAAAAGAGCCTCAGTCTTGACTGAGCCACCTGTGCTGAAACTGGGATATCCTGAAAACAAAGCCTGGGGGGGGGGGGGGGGGGCTTGAGGACTGGAGTGGAACACCCCTGCTCTAGGTTATCTGCAAGGGTATCATGTAAATTCCTGAGATAGTTCGGGCAAACGGGGGAACAGAAAGGTCACTCCAGTTCTTTAAATAATTAAAAATGTATGATAATTAAAATCTGATGTAATTCACATGGATAAAAAATACAGATTTGCGAGGGGCACAATTAGGCGGGTGCAACAATATCAAATATGACAAGTTGTCTGTGTTGCTTATGTCACATATTAGTTTCCTCCTCAAAGATCACAATTAGCCCCGTCAAGACAGATGCTCCGACGTGCATTACAAATGCAATGGTGAGGGTGGCATTATTCTATCTAGGGGTTACAGGAAGAAAGTTATAGTGTATTTTATACTTTCAGATTCATTTGAGTTTAAAATCATTCTGCAAACCACACATGTCATTTAATTAATTGATGAGTGGGAGATAAGACACACCCACAAAAGGTTTGCCTATCCTGGTTACACTTACAACATTTTGGACATAAAAACAATGCATTTGAGTATCAAAAGTAGAATTCAACATAGATGGATGTAATATCCATAACACGTGAATTCTCATATCTTGGACGTCAAGCCCTCTTTGACGGGAACTAATATTGTTATTTGGTAATGAATATCAGGGTAATGAATAGTGCAAACTTTTCTGTCTGTGGCATGCTGCCTTCAATCCCTCCTACTCGTGTCCCCCCTTCTCCTCCCCACCACCTTACCTGTTCAACAGCATCTTCTGACATCACAACGTCATGTTGCGACGTTAGGCGACACGTCGCCAGAAGCGGCCAGAGACCATGTAAGGAAACTTAGAGAGGCCTCGCGCGCGCTCCCCAAGCATTATATTTAAATGCTTTTGAGAAGAGCATGGGGCCTCTGTAAGCACTGCGCCGGCTCAGAAAATCTTGCGCCCCCCAGTTTGCACACTTCTGACGTATAGGTTCTCTGTTTCATCATTGTATTTTATGCAATTGTCTGTATTTATATATTGTATGTTTTTGTAATATTCCTTTTCTATAAATAAGCATTTTGTCACTTTTTGGATATTAAATTTAAAATGTAATAAGTACTTTCTTTGAGCACTAATTGAACCTAGTACCTTTTTGAACAGATCAACTGCACTATCGGACACATTTCGCTACATTGGGTTTTTGTTTTCAATTACATCTTTTTTTCTCCCAGTAAACAGTGGGCCAAGGACTCCTGAGGCTAAGATCTTAAATTATTCTTGGTGGTGGCAGCATAATAGAGGTGTAGTGACAGCTTTTGGGTAGGTAATGCTCAATTTTATTTCCCTGCAGGGAGGTAAATGAATCGTCTGGATAGCTGGATGTTTTAACTCCTTTCACATACAGAAGTCACGTGCACACAAGTGTGGCGTTCATGACAATTGTTAATACTTATCTGATGGGTAGCTTTGGAAGTTTTCAAATAAGTTGAATTTATTATGTGGTTTCACTATACTGTGTTTCAGCACAGACACCCGATTAGCTCGGGAAGGTGTGGGGGAATTGCTTGTGTTGGGCTGATAGGAGTTTAATGCAATAGATATATGTAAGAGTTATTTGAAAACTACTTTTTAGGCTCAGTGGTTATTTGTTTCATTTGGTCTACTTGTTCCTTTGTATTTTTTTGTAAACTTGTTTTGAAAAGGATGTGTTTTGGCTGCAAACGCGTGCACTGCTTGAACTGCCTGACTCACAATAGCTTTGATTAAGAAAATAGTTCTGACCAGTGATCAAAGTGTGATGGCACTAGAAACAATGGACTACCACTCCTTTTTTATTTCACAATCAGAACATGGCATTTTTTTAATTTAAAAATGACGAAATCCAATTTCTTATTAAAGAAAAAGATTTATTTCTGAAAGCTTCATTCTCTCTCACTTTTTACAGTATAAGTAATGCATAAACGTGTTTTAAATTACAGTCCAGATTTATTTTAGATTGTGATAGCATTTAGGGGAACAACATAAGAGTTCGTCATAGATGGAATTACAGTGCGCAGAGCTTACAGAACCTGACAGCTCTCTCCATCAAGTGCCAAGAGACGTGAGGTTATTAAAACATTTACCATCATTTCATCTATGAAGAACTCTTTTATTGATCCTCTAAAAGGTATCGCAATCTACAACAAATCTAAAATTCTCTAGGACAATTATGGCTACTGGAACTTTGAATTAAAATATAGTCTAAAGAGCTTTACCCCAAAACCCTTAAGAAATGTTGAACTTTTATTAGGGACAATACCACTCATTTTGTTTATGCCACTTCGAATACTAGTTCCGACAATAAGCTGTATCATGGCATGACCCAGGAATTTCCCGTCTCCTGTCCAATTATCTCTTGGTGAAACAAAACAAGCCACAGATTTATTAAATGAAGAAATGTAATTGTAAAATCTATGGTCTTGGTAGGCTCCTCACTATTTACAGTCTAACTTTATTTGTCCACTCAGTCTAAAATCCAGCTCAACTTCCTGATAAAGAAAACTGTATTAGCCAGAGCCCTTAAAATGTGCTCCAGCAAAAAGCCAAATCTACCAGAGGTCATTTAAGTTTAAGAATGACCCACCACCGATCCACCACTGACCATTACAGTCATCTGCAGACCATCTTGTAGACTAAAGATGAAAGTGTTTTGTCCAATGTGTGATAATGGACACTTTCTTGCCCAAACATTCCACTAGACCATCTTCCAGCTCATCACGTCTTACAACCGAGCCATGAAGTTCCTCAAGAAAAAACATTACTGCCCTGTTCATATTATTTCTGTCTTTACCCACCATGCTTTAGTTTCTAGAGTCCCTTTAGCAACTACTTTACTCAATACAAAATCATGCCTTTGCTAACTGAAGATAAACTGTCAGAAACTATGCCACTTTGTTCGACTTGTTCGTAAGGTCAAACAGATACGTTGCTACTAAATTATTTCCTCCTAGGTGGATTATCATTATATCCATAGCCTAAACATCTCTAAAATCTTTTTAACTCTAAAACCTAAAACTCAAAAACAAAAAACTAACCTACGAAACATGCAAAAGTTTTTGAGTAACAAATTACTGAAATTATCTTCATCAATGATTCTCCAAACCCAGCCTCCACCTCAACAGATGACTTGATGCATAAAAAGTGGGTCCTCTGTATGTCACTTGCTGCCACACTATGCTGCAAACATATTTACAGTTGAGCTAAATGACAGATACTGGCATACTTGACTAACCGTCTTGCATTTTTAATACCATTTTTAATATCACCGTATCCTGCTTTAAAATGAACTCTGGCTTAATCCCTAAGTCCCAAAATTCACTTATTCTCAACATCAGAAAAACTTTCATGAAAACAGTCTTGCTACAAAGGGTAAAACATGTATTGGATTAGCCCCACCACACAGCTTCCTTACCAATCGTTGGATAACTGGCCTACAAATAACTTTTTGTTCACAGCTGCATTGAAAATCAACCACCCCAGTGTATATCTGCATTGCCCCAAAAGCGGACAGCCTGATGGGGCTCCCCAAGAGCTGCTCCCCTCTGCACAGGACCAGCGTGCTAAGGGTTAACATTTGCTTGTACTTTGTGGAATGTCAACCCTAATCACTGTAATGTTAATTAGCCAAGAGGACACAAATAACTTTTAGTTCACAGCTGCATTGAAAATCAACCACGCCAGTATACATCTGCGTTGCCCCAAAAGCCGATAGCCTTTGGCGCAGCCGAAGTGCAGCCAAAGGGTGTGAGCCATTTGCTGCCGTTCGCTGATGTTTGGTGATGTTAAAGCTGCTCTATTTCAATCTGAAACTCACAAACCCTTTATCCCCTGTACCCAATTTTCCAACTCTATCTGTCCATGACATGCTTGTGAATTGACTGTTTAACCCTGTTCTTTTATTGTAACCGGGTATTTTTTATAACTCTGTGCCCAGGACATACTTGAAAACGAGAGGTGACTCTCAATGTGTTACTTCCTGGTAAAACATTTTTATAAATAAATATATAAATAAATACAGCTGACCTCCCACTTCATCCCTCTTTTGTCTTATGAATCCTTTTTATAGTAAGAATGTCTTAGCCCAATACTTCTCACCTAATACCTTTCTAAAGAAGGGTAGGACCACTAAATTCTATGACACAATCACTTTTGACAACACTTTTTGAATTAAAGACCAGATAAAGATAAGAAGGTACCTGACTGCCTAATCACCTATGGCTTAAACCGTCAACCCCAACCAAACTGATTCACTACTACCAATAATTTGTGTTACCTATCCATGCAGCTGGTGCTAATGTTACTTTGAACAGACATAATAGTCTTCTGCCCCAAGGTTACGCAGATGTTCCAGGCTCATGTAATCTACTTTTGTTTATTTTGTTCGTCATGAATGCTGTCAAGTGTGACCTCGGAAAAGAAGAAAACCCAACAGCCAAACTATTTACATCACAGGCACCTGCCTTAACCCTAGAGTTTAGTCTAGGCAGCTGCTACACAATTGCCTCAACAGCCTTAGCACCAGCAATGAATTGGCAGTCAACTTCTTTACACCATTCACATAAACAGTAGTCAGACTGGATTGCGATCTTCCATATCTGCTTATGCTCCCTCTGCAATTTCACTGGGAATTAGGTCCAGGATGATCAAATCCCTTGCCATCCCCTTTCCTTTCACCTGGTCATTCCATTAAATACTACTGTCTAGCCCAGTAAGAACTATATCCTTTTGACCTTCCTGCCTCTATGAACAGATCTCTGCATGCTAGACCATCATGTCATTAATATGGGACTGGAAGGACTTTTGGACAGTATGTGCTTAAAATAAATTGCAAAACCTTATCCTCTTTAGACAAGGACATCTATATCTCCTTACATCACCATATGGAAGATTGGTGACCGAAGCTGATAGTTTTTAAATAATGGGTGATGAGCGTATATTTTTGAACCTTTGGGGGCCGGCAAAATTTTATCCTAAATATTTATCTAGGCATGAAGCCAGGTGTACAGGTCTGTGCACTTTTTAAATGCAGCAACATTTACTCTACTCTGATAATCAAATAAAAAAGTCTCAAGCATTACAATCACCAGACATTAGACACAAGGAAAATACAATTAAGTTGCCTGAACAACTGTAACTTTGTCCTGTTTCTGACTAAGAACTGATCCTTCCTTGACTATTGGCAATGGGCAGGCACACTTTTTGAATGGAAGTCCCATGGTAAAGAGGAGAAGAGAGAACCTGCCTCCACTAGAAATCTTGATCAGCACTGATGCCCTATAGCTGAAAAGGAAAGTGTTACAAAATATACAAAATACTTTCTCTGCGGGAGCAACAGTAGCCTCATGTCAGGTAACTTGGTGTTAGACATCACCTGCAAAATATTGAATTTGTTCCTGTGAAAGGTGCGATTCGTATTCGTATATTATTGCTAATTTTCAAACCTGATTTGTTTTTCCTGTACAGCTCTCAGTGTCATTCTTATTGATACTTTGTAACTTTAAAACAGTGCAGGACTATCTGAAGCTCGAGTTAACGTTTTGTCTATCTGTCCGAGTCTACACCACAAGACTGAGTAAATTAGAAATGGGATCACCCTTTAAGATCCTAATAAGATGTCATAAGCAATTGCAAAACAAGTCTTCAACTTTTTAATGCTAGTACATTAGATTAAAGCAGAGGCTCGTACTCTTGGTCCCTATGCAATGTTCAACTTTCTATTTCGTCCAACTGCCAGATAATGCCAAAAGTACTGTAGATGGTCTGGAAAAGCACTTGAATAGAAACAATGTTCATAGGTCTTCTAAGAAACCATTAATAATAAGCAACTGCTTTCTTTTGTGGAAAAGGAAAACTAAAACTACTATAGTTAGAAAAGTCCACAGATGTGGCTCCTATTATAACAATACAAGAAGAATAGATACAGGGGAGTAATTGTAAAATATCTGAGATTCCAGGAAAAGATTCCAGTAATGCAAGATTTTAAAAAAAATCTCTGACATTCAATACAAAACAAATAGTTTTCTTATATTTCAAGGTCGAGTGGAAGTTTTTCTAAGAGCACAGAGAACATACACATGTCTTCTTCTCAATAATATGGAGGGCCATCACATTTACCCTGCTGAGCTTGGCATACAGAACTCTCTGGACAAGTAATTTTCAACTTGCTGGACGCAAAGAGCTAATTGGAACATGGCAATCGTCTGAATGGGATGCCCAATGTCATCAGGAAGATCATCAATGTATTCAGTCTTGGGCTGAGTTTCAAGGGGAGATATAATATAATGCATGCCAAATATGTCATGTAGCAGTTATATAGTTATGGTCTATGTGAAGGACAGAAACCCTTTTGATGAACAATTCCAAACAGATTGATTATTCTGATCTGATTTCAAATATTGCATATACTGTAGCAATAAATTAGATTATAGAGAAATGTATGCAGATATAGCCCATGTTACTTTCTGCTGACCAGTGATAAAGAAATGTATATACAGCAGGCCGGCCATTTTCTAACCACAGTTTACTGAGAAAATAAACCCTGGCAAACCACAGTCAAAATTAAACTAACTCAGGATTAAACTAGCTCAAGTTACGTGCTGAAAAATATTTTTTATTTAAAAGAGATCCCACTCCACACTCTAGGACGAGTTTTCTAGATGTAAAAAGGTAATTAGAGCTCTTGATTGAAAACGGAGACATCCTTTAATTAACATAAATGATATATAAGCAATGGGGAATTGTAAATATAGTATAATGAAATCATCAAAGAGAAGTAGCCCATTAAACGGCCCACCCCAAATAAAGCGTACAGTCAATATGGAAATAAAATGAACAAAGATATTGTCATACTGCCTGATGATTGTCATTCAGATTTAAAAAAAAAAAGGATACACATATAACCAATATCCTTAAGGATTTCTAAAGCTTGTATAGCAAGCACAGGGGACCAGAAATTTTCAAATGTATCTAATGTACCTTAAGTGGAATGTGTCATCTTTTCCATAAGTAAAACATGCCAGACCCTCTGAGACCAACAATGCACTGAGCTTCCTGGAAGCTAATATTGTACATCTAGCCACTGTTAAAGAGGCAGTTCAAGCTGCACTTTTAAGCAAAATAATATATATATATATATATATTTTTTTTTTTACTATAAGCAGCCTTTGATTATCTTTATTGAAAACTAATTACCTAAGCTGCCAATCGATTCATTCTCCCTTGATCGATCAGCTTCCTAGGGTTCCCAGATCCTGCTTCCTGGGGGTTCATTATGTTCTCTGCCTTTCAGTTTCAACCAATCCTTCAGTCTAACTCAGCAGATACAATGTACTCTTATATTATTATGGTAACATTATCTATTGTTACAGTTTATATCGCAAGCTGCTGGGAACATTTGCAACAAATTACCACAAACAGGAAAGTGCTGCAAAGATCTTGCACTGCTGGAGAGGTGGGCTATAAACTCCTATATAAATCAAAAGATGCTCAGTATATTAAAACTCACTAAAAATAGCATTGAGTTGAATAAAAAAATGTAGTTAGTATTAACTAATGCTATAAAACTGGTTTATTTAAAAAAAAAAATCAACAACAAAAAACATATGTAGGATATGGTTTAAATTGCCCGTTTAAATAAAATTAATGGCCCACCATCTAACTTAAAGCAGGGATTTTATATCTGTCTATTTTTAGAACATGCACAAACAGTCTAAAGACGTGCAGGGCTATTAAATGTAGGTTGGGCAAGGCAAGCAGGAAGGAATTGCACAGTAGGCAGGAACTTTATAAAAATAGTTATTTATTGAAGCTAATCTTGGAATTTTCTTCTGCAGATTTTTATTATGTATTTGCAGAACTGTTGATTTCAGGGGGCTGATTTTGTGGTGCAAAAAGAAAAGAAAATGCCCATTGATTGCCAAGGAGAGATATGCGAATGTGTCCACGAGTAGTTTGAGAAATGTTAACATATTTCCCGTCATCTACAGTATCAGCATTTTTTATATGATAAATCATCATTGCATTATTTGCTTGGGTTGCACAGTTATTTATGTTCATGTTATTATATATGTGTATTTGTGTAAGTCGTGTTTAATTTTCTTTGAATTATTAATTAATTTAGTTTGTTCTGAACTTTAATGGTTAATTGACCAATTAGATCTAAAGATAAAAGGAGTGGGCTATAGTTGTGTATATATATGACAGCCCCAATATCCTTAGACCAATCCACTGACTAAGCGTATGTGATGCGAAATGCGTTGAGGTATTGAGGTCGTTACGTTGCAAACGCTGTGATGACAGATGTTGACCATTTCCTCTCTCCCACGATGACGCTGTGAGTAGCCTTATGTTTTCAGCCAGGATATTTTTATGTTCTGTGGTTATGAACTATACATTCCACTAAGTTTCCAACCATCGCTTGGGTGCAGCAGCATTACCATCAGGTCCTTGGTGTGGGGAGATTCTTTCGAATCCGACGTTTTGCCATTGTTTTATCAACATAAAGGGGCCAATGCACTACGCAGCGATGAGCCACTTATTGCCACCTTATCGCCAAAAAAGCCTATAGCGCTTCAGTAAGCTTACTGAATCGCTTTAGGCTTTTTAAGAGACCTTTTCGGCAGGTTTTCAAACTGGTGCAATTCTTGTAGCCCTGATTAGCTTATCGAGACTAATCGTGGCTTTAGAATTGAGATTTCTTCTCAAAATCTTCTTGCCAGGAAAAGTTGGCAGGAAGGTGGTGAGAAGCTGCCGAAAAGCCGCGAGATGAGATGGGACTTAGGGGAAAAAAATGCATTTTTCCTGCATTGGATTGATGGCCGGTGGTCCCCGGAGCTGATACCCATTAATATCAGTACCAGAGGCCCCCGGCAGGAATCCCATGCAATAAAAATGCATTTACGGCAACTTCATTACCTTAGAGGCTAACAGTAGCTTTATTGGGGGCAGAGGGGGCAAGCGAAGTGGGTACTTGGCCCTTAATTCACCCCTTCTGCCTCCAATAAACATTACAATATGTACTAACCACCAATACACAACCCACCAGCTGTGCCCCACATAAAACCATCATTTATTTTTTGATACACAGGATTGATACAAGATGCCGGCAGGGGTCCCTGGGTGATCCCCATGGGTGTATGGGGGCCTCCAGGTGGTCCCTGCTGGTGTCCCGGGCCACAATGGGGTCCCCATGGGTGTCTGGTGTCCTCGGGTGGTCCCCATGGGTGTCTGTTGGCCTCCAGGTGGTCCCCGCAGGTGTCTGGGTGTCCTCGGGTGGTCCCCGCGGGTGTCTGTGGGCCTCCAGGTTGTCCCCACGGGTGTACCGCGGCCATAACGATGTCCCCAGGTGGTACCCGCGGATGTCTGGGGGCCCCAAAGGGGTTCCCGGATGGTCCCTGTGGGTGTCTGGGTGTCCTCGGGTGGTGTCCTCTGGTATCTGTGGCCTCTAGATAGTGTCCGGGGGTCCTTTGGTGGTCCCTGCGGGTCCCCGCTGCCCTGCATTAACAATCCTGTTGGAAAAAACTAATTTGAAAGACATTGCAATAAATATACCTCCCCCCAACACATACACTAATGGGCAAAATAACTATTACCCAGATATGGATAAAAGCTAATTTGCCCATTATTAAATAAAACATTAGCCAGGCAGCAAAAATAAAGTAAATAAACCTTTCTACTTACTCCTGCCATCATGAAGGGCATCCTCGTCAGCATACTGCAGGTCCATGGCCTCTGATGCCAGCAAGAATACAATCTAATGGCCCCTAACCCGTTCTTCTTTCTTTGGCCATATATAAGGCCTTGACGTCTCATTTTACCTCAAGAAGCCAACGTGACAACATCGTGTTGTGGATTTACCTTGGGGCTATGGATTCACAGATGAAGATAGAATATTATAGAAAAGCTAGAAATAATTACAGATGAAGAAAGAAGAAGGTGATACAAGATCAAAGAAAGAAGAATTTTGTTAGCCTACATTTATTTCCCCTCAGCAAGTCTCCTGTCTTTATCTGCATGCATCTCTTACATACAGTATGGTGATAGAAGTGTGAAGAAAGGTGGCCCTTGGGTTTCAAAACGGGCCCTGGAGACCATCAAGGAAAACGTAAGTTTTTGCAACAATTCCTGCAGCAGCCTGCACAACAGGAGTAAGATGGATATAGAGGCTCACCAACGAAAGCATAAACAGGAAAAGTATTGATGCAGCACCTCTGGAGGTCAGTGGAGGAACCACAAGTAGAGGACACCAGAATAAAGAGCTACAAATCAAGGCATCAAAACAAAGACCACTACCCTGGATAAAGCAACAATTGCTAAAGTCTGACTGGGGAACAGAAAAAAACACAGTACAAGTGCACAACTAAATTGAATAAACAACGTGAATTGAAGTGAATTAACCACTAAATACCCATGTGAGTATAAAGTAACTAGGTTATCAATGAGGAGCGTCTGCTGCTATGATAGGGTGGTCCAAGACCCAGAATCTAGACAAAACAAAACAGCGCACAACGCTCATGGTGAAGTATGAATGAACAATTTATATTAAAAAGTAATTCAAGGTTCTGCGTACATCAGAAAAAGGTTAAACAGGCATGTAACTGTGACTCAGACAGTTGTTACCGCTCGAGCAGCAGGAAGGCAAGCACTGCTGCCTTCTCCTGTGTCCTGATGCTCGAGCAGTAACAACTGTCTGAGTCAAAGTTACATTGACTGTTACTGTTTAACCTTTTCTGATGTACGCAGAACTTTGAATTACTTTTTAATATTATTATATTCATTCATACTTCACCATGAGCGTTGTGCGCTGTTTTGTGTTTTGTGTTTTGTTTAGTCTGACTGGGGAGACTGCTACACATAGTGATCCATGCAAGGTACGGATTCTGGGATTAAAGTCTGCCCCATCACGTTTGCGGAAAAAGTAAAAGGGGGTTTCAAAATTTCTGCGCAGCATGAGTGAAAATTCACCGTATAAACAAAACAAAAAAAAAACCCATGGAAAAGTTTAACTGGTGGTTCCCTGAAGTTCAGCTTGCACATCGAAAGTGAGATGTAACAGCAAAATGTCTTTTGGCTGTGGTGAGCCACTCCCAGACAAGCTGTGTCCATACGACCATGAATTTGAATGGCAGCGACAAGAGCAGTACCAGAAGAAAGCAGAATATTTTCTCCAGCTACAGCATCTGCAAACAAAGAATGATGGACGCCTTGAAAATGTAGACGTTTCAAGCAATGAGGCGGAGCTCAGTAATGCGAATGCATCACATTTTGACAAGTAAAGCAAAAGAGAAAGAAACGAGGTTCTCAGCTTAACATGGAAGCTTCAGAGACATTCGCAGATGATGCTGCGATGTCAGAAGGGAGCCAAGACATTCTGCAGCCTTGAACAACTGGCGGATTCGTCCAGGGAATGACAGAATTTCCAGAGGGGCCAAGGCAGAAAATGTGTAACCCGAAGAGGAGTCTATCTGGTTCTGTCAGTGAGAATCCCTCGACAAACAATACCAGGGAAGTGGAGCTACAACAAATAAGTGGCGAAAGGTTTAAGGCGGGAGAGGGCTTTAGACACAAAAGTGGTCGTGAGAAGACATTCTTGAGCAGAACACAAGAGTCAGGATGGTGCAGAGCGTTTATTGACTTGTGGCTGCACTTTCTCATATGAACTTCTTGATGAGAGATCAGTAAATTCATCACATATATATCCTCTATGTCTCTGAGCACATAACCTTTCTGGATTATGTTTTCTACATTTATTTTCCCACAGCAAGTTTCCTTTCTTTACCTCTGCATGCATCTCCAGCAGTCACAGACAGAGTATTTATACTAGGAATAATGTCAGATTTCTTGGAGAAACAAGTGAAGAAGCCTCACTGTAGATAGTTATATTTGGTTTGCCCTGGTTATTGTTTTACAGCTAGGGAAAGTATCCCACTAAGATAGCGCCCCTAAAGACAACCCATAGAAACACATTGTTTATATGTGAGAGGAAGCCTATGCCCTACAGAGGCCCAGCAGAAGCCGAGGACACAGAGGGCATAGGAGGATTGAACCACGTGGCCAGTCCGTACCTAACTCATACCCAGCATGCTTGTAAGTGGCAGTCAGAGCATGGAGCTGGAGTAAGGATCCCTTTGGGTATGAGTTAGGTACGGACCAGTTGAGTGGGACAATATATTCCTAACTCAGACCCAGCATGCTTGGAAGTGACAGTCAGGGCATGAAGCTGGTATAAGGATCCCCAGAGGGATGGATCTGAGTTGGCGCCCAGAAGGGGCCTGACTGCAATGGGTCAGCAGGGGCACTAGCAAGAGGAGGTGTCACGCTGTGCTCACCACAAACAAGACGAGACCCCGGTACTGAGATGGGAGTAGTAACAAACACCAGCCACAGGGGCCACGTCCGGTGTGTAGGTTTGCCTTGACAGCCGGGTCAGGGATGTAGAGATCAGAGTAGTCTTTATACTTGCCGAGTTCAACGTAGGAGATATCCGGAGCGTAGAAGGTACTTTTGCCGAGGTGAGGGTTGGAGAGTGGAGAGTGGTCAAGGTACAATGCCGAGTTCAGGATTAGAGAGAAGCGAGGAGTCAGAGAAAGCCAAGATTAGGAGCCAGAGTTTGGAGTAGTCAAAGCAAGCCGGTTTGGTGCACAGAAGATCAAACTGGAACAAAGCAACAGGACAAGGACAAGGCAGGAACAGCAAAGGTAAACACAGAGTAACAAGAATCTATGCTCAGCCAATGTGCCTATAACATTGGTGAGCATATATGGGCTGGATCAGCCAACCCCCATGGGGGGTAGAGCCCATGGGGGATAGAGCGGGGGCGCAGCCTCCGCGGTAGCTGTGATAGGTCAAGGGCTCAACAAGCAGGTGTAGCTGTTTGTGCAGTTAAAGAATGCATCTATGAGCAGGTGTAGCTGTTTGGCAGCTAGTGGATCTTGACACAGAGCTTGGGGGCGTAGCGCACGTGTCACATGCGAGCCCTGCGCACAGTCAGTGCGCGGCATGATTCGTGGGTGGAGACAGAGGCCGTGTCGTCGGATGACGTCATTTTGGCGTGCGTGCAAGCTGCATGCGTCTGGTAAGGAATGTGGTCCATAGACACCCCGCACGTGCGTGATGATGCTCGAGAGGATGCGCAGAGCAGCTGTACTGCGGTAATCCTTAGGGCTGGGACCCGCTGCGCCCAGCGGCGTGGGCGGCCGCGTGAGCGTTCCCCACCAGCAGGGGAATCCTTCTGAGCCGGTCCCAGTCCCCCCTCGCTTCACGGCTCACTCTGCGCTGTGATGGGTCAGCAACCAGGGGATGTAAAATTGTAATCCCGAGCGGTGACGCGTCATGTGGTGCGCTGATGAGCCTATCAGTGGCGGGGGCGGGAGCTGTCAGACAGCTTCCTACACAAGGTAGGGGGGGTGGTGTGTGTGTGTGTGTGTGTGTATCAGCGTGTGTGAGGAGGGTATTTTTGGGGGAAGGGGGAGGGAGCGGGAGCTGCTTACCTTCCAGCAGCCCGCAGTAGCTTCCTCCTGCAGCCCGGGAGACCGAGCTCGTGGAGGGAGGGGGTGAGTAGCGGGTCCCTCTGCTCAAACCACGCCCCCCCTCCCACTCCCGCCCCCCTCCCGCTCCTGCTCCCGGCTCCCTACAGATCGCATATCGCAGTCTGTGCCTGTCAGCGTGCCGCCTGTCTGCAGTGTGGGCGTGCTGACTGAGGGAGCGGGCCCTTAGCCTAACAGTAGGGACCGGTCCAGGATACTACATAGAAACAACCCACAGACAGTGAGAGTAACTAGCAAAGATGCCATTAAGTACAAACAATGAAGATGTCAGTGTCTGAATATAATAGACGTGTCAAAGGTGAAGAGACTAGCCTCCAGCTGGTATAATAAAGCTTGCTGTTTGTACTACAAAAGTTCCTGACGCCCATCATCATTCCACCAGCATACACACCCAGCCTGCATGGATCCAGCACCTTGACAAGTTAATAGAGACTGAGTTAAACTATGTATATAGTCAACACATGTAAATTCCTTTAGTGCCGGGCAAGGAAGGTTCCATTTGCATTGCTTAAAAATGAGTAAAATGTTAGCAAATTGCATATTTTCACCAACGATTTGCCATTTCAGCATGCCTTTTAAAGATTTACACACCCTCAAAATAGTCAAGTGCTTATTGATTTATATACCTCCCAAAACACTCATCTCTGTTCCCAACATCATCATTTTGTTCTGCGGAAGAGAATATCTTAGAGAAGAACCTATAGGGGTGCAATTTATCCTGGGGAGATCACCTTTGAGAGAGTATGGCTCCTGCTCCAATATCCGAGGCATCACTTCCAAAGTGAAAGGGAGAGTAGGGTCAAAATGACGTAAGATTGGGGCGGAAACAAAAGCCTTTTTGAGAGAGCCGAGGGGGGGCCAGGAAGAGGGATCCGCTCCTTTCTTAGTCAGGGCAGTAATGGGAGCCACATTGGCGGAGAAATTACAGATACATTTATGATAATAATTGGCGAAACCAAGGAAGCGCTGAATCTCCTTGAGAGAAGTGGGCTGGGGCCAATCTAGAACGGCTTTAAGTTTATCAGGATCCATAGCGAACCCTGTATGAGAAATAATGTACCCTAGGAAAGAGGTGAAGGTCTGGAGGAACATACATTTTTCCATTTTGGTTTAGAGATGGTTCTCGTGCAGGCGAGAAAGAACTAACTTAGTGTGCTGAATATGTTCCGGGAGGGACTTAGAATAGATGAGAATGTCATCAAGGTACACAATGACGAAAATGTTAAGGACATCATGAAAAACTTAATTCACAAACTCCTGGAAAACCGCAGGGGCATTACAAAGTCCAAAGGGCATAACTAAATACTCGTAATGGCCGTCGCGTGTATTGAAGGCCGTCTTCCATTCGTCTCCCTGTCGTATACGTATAAGATTATAAGCCCCATGGAGGTACAGCTTGGAGAAAATGGTAGCACCTTGCAAGCGGTCGAAAAGTTTGGAAATAAGGGGCAAGGGTAGCGATTCTTCAGAGTAATCTTGTTCCATCCTCTGTAATCTATACATGGGTGAAGTGAACCATCCTTTTTCTTAATGAAAAAGAATACTGCTCCAGCAGGGGAAGTAGAATTTCTTATAAAGCCCTTCTTTAAATTCTCTTGAATATATTCCGACATGGCCTTAGTCTCCGGGAAAGATAATGGATAAGACCTAGCTTTAGGAAGGATGGCACCGGGCAAAAGATCAATAGGGCCGTCAAAAGGACAATGAGGGGGTAGAACCTCAAAATGAACCTTATCAAATACTTCAAGAAATTCCGAATATATTACAGGAAGAGAAGGGATGGCAGGTTTGGTGGTCTCTAGGTCGGCAACGACTTGCATGGGGGGTGTAGAAGGGCTCTTAGCGACTCGACCCCACTGTATAGGTTTTTTATCAGTCCAATCTATCTGAGGATTGTGGCGTTGGAGCCAAGTTAAAGCCAGGATTACCTGCACTGCAAGGGAGTGAATTACGTCCAAGGAAATCTTCTCTTTATGACCATTCTTCGTGGAGAGGTAAAGAAGAACTGTCTCCAAAGAAATGAAGGCTGGCTGGAGAGGTCTTCAATCAATAGCCTCGAGACCGACGGTACGGACTTCTGTATCACAGGGATGTTGTGCTTGTTGGCGAAATCCTGGTCAACAAAATTTCCTCCAGACTCGGAGTCGAAAAAGGCGGACGCGTATACACTGAAGTCAGGACCCTCGAGGAAGATTGGAAGCATAATCCTTTTCGGTAGTCTTCCCTTTGTAGGGGGAGAAGAAGAAATAATAGTACCCAATGAGATTCCCCCATACCCCATTGGGTGTTGGCATTTCCCGGCTCCGTAAGGTAGCGGCGCACCAGATGTCCAGGTAGACCACAGTAGAAACACAGACCCTCATTCTTCTGGCGTTGTTTATCAGAATAGGAGAGATGATGACTTCCTAACTGCATGGGTTCTGGGACTTCAAGAGCTGGAGAGTGATGGGAGTAGGACTGCGGAAAGGAGGCATAGGAGTGATAGAGCGAGCATGATGACGTTCAAGCTGCCTTTCCTGAAGGCGTTGATCCACCCTAATACATACGGCTATCAGGTCCTCTAGCGCGAGAGGTCTTTCCTGAGCAGCTAACTCATTCTTCAGAGTCTCCGAAAGTCCTTGCCAGAAGGCTGCAGATAAAGCCTCATCATTCCAGCCCGTCTCCGCAGCGATGGGCCGGAACTCCAGAGCATACTTAGCAACAGATCTGTGGCCCTGGGAAATATGAAACAAAGAAGATGCAGCAGTAACTTTACGACCAGGGGTATCAAACACCTACTCTCCCCCCTCCCCCTTTGCCTCCCCCCTCCCCCTTCACCTCCCCTTTCCCCTTCC